>NW_026881779.1:0-3682 GCF_032173495.1 Musca vetustissima
ATTGCACACCATGGAAGCTGTGTGTGCCCACCGGATCAAGAATTCAGGTCCTTAGAGAAAATCATGACAGTGTCACCGGAGGTCATTTGGGAGTGCGAAAAACTAGCAACAAGGTGGCAAACCGATATTTTTGGCCTGGTATGTTTCAGGACATCAAACGTTATGTCCAGCAGTGCGAATGTTGCCAAAAATATAAAGTCAGCCAACAGAAACCAGCAGGGGAAATGTTGATAAGAAACCCGGAGGAACCATGGGCCACTATTTGTGCGGACTTCGTAGGACCTCTTCCGCGATCTAAGCACGGTAACTCGATGCTACTCGTTATTATGGATAGATTCTCAAAATGGACGGAGTTGGTTCCATTGCGGAAGGCTACGACAGAGGGATTAATAAAGGCATGCAGAGAAAGAATTATTTCTAGATATGGGGTTCCAAAAATATTGATAACCGATAACGGAACCCAATTCACTAGCAAACAATTCGGAAAAATCCTAGCAGAAATGGGTATAAAGCATCAACTTACGGCTCCTTACACCCCGCAAGAGAACCCTACGGAGAGGACAAATCGGACGGTGAAAACAATGATAGCAAAAGTTTCGAGACAACATAATACATGGGACGATATGCTGCCCGAAATAATGTTTGCCATAAACACTAGTGCATCAGAATCCACTGGACATTCGCCGGCATACCTAACACAAGGACGAGAACCGCGACTGCCCCAGGCATTATATGATCAGCTCACAACAGGAACTGGTGCTAGAAGTCAGTCGAAGGCCGTCGAAAATTTCGCCGCCAAACTAGCGCCCAAATACGGGGGGCCGTTTGTCGTACAAAAGTTCCAATCTCCGGTAATCGCTGTAGTCCAAGGAAAGGACAACATTACACGCGTCGCGCACTTATTATCTTCAATATAATTTTTATTTACTTTTTATATAAAACCAACAAGGACATATTTTTGTTTGAAGAATTAATTTAAAGATTAACGGTTACAAGAATTAATTTAAACCCCTGGTGGATTAACGGTTACAGCTGCGGTCTAGTGAAGATAGCATCCTTGACTATTTGTGGTGACTGGACTGGACTGAACGCAGGATTAAGTGGGCCTTAATTCGGATTAAGCCTTAAACCGGTTTAAGGGACACTTAATCCGGATTATTGAGGTACTTATGTGTACTAAAGGGTACTATGTTTGGTACAACTTGATTATGTGCAAACGGATAGGCTGGACTCCAGACTTAAGGAATTAAAATTACTGTTGGATTGTATTACTGGAGGGTTGGATTGAGGTAGTTTAGGAAATTCGTAATTTTGGGAACATAAAGTACAAAATGGTATCAAATAGTCATGGTCCGTTTTGAGAATATGCGTACAATCAAGCATGTCCGTCCGTCTGTCTGTCCATGTTAAAATGTAAACAAAGCACAGGTTGCATATATGATCCGAATTGGGAGAAGTTTGGCCCAAGGACGAACCGTATTGAAATTGGGGAACTCGGTTCAAATTTAGATATAGCTCGATATATAGTTTCGTCCGATTTAAAGTAAATGGTGCACCAAAGTCCTTATATATCTTTTGATTAGCACGAAGGTACTATGTTTGGTACAACTTGATTATGTGCAAACGGATAGGCTGGACTCCAGACTTAAGGAATTAAAATTACTGTTGGATTGAGGTAGTTTAGGAAATTCGTAATTTTGGGAACATAAAGTACAAAATGGTACCAAATAGTCATGGTCCGTTTTGAGAATATGCGTACAATCACTTTCTGTGTCGATTTATGCATGTCCGTCCGTCTGTCTGTCCATGTTAAAATGTAAACAAAGTACAGGTTGCATATATGATCCGAATTGGGAGAAGTTTGGCCCGGGATTAATATTTAATCCGGATTAAGGGTTATAGACCCAGGATTAGGCTTAATCCGGATTGAGGATCACTGTTCCCGGATTAAGGTTCCTTGAACGAGGATTAAGGCTTAATCCGGATTAAGGGTCCTTGACCCAGGATTAAGGCTTAATCCGGATTAAGGGACATTTAATCCGGATTAAGGGACAATTAATCCGGATTAAGTGGCCCTTAATCCGGATTAAGGGACACTTAATCCGGATTAAGGGACACTTAATCCGGATTCAGGCTTAATCCGGTTTAAGTTTCACTGACCCCGGATTAATGTTTCTTGACCCCGGATTAGGGCTTACTCCGGATTAGTGGTCCTTGACCCCCGAATGAGGGTCCTTGACCCTGGTTTAAGGCTTAATCCGGATTAAGGGCCATTTAATCCGGATTAAGGGACACTTAATCCGTATTAAGGGTCCTTGACCCAGGATTAAGGCTTAATCCGGATTAAGGGACATTGAACCAGGATTAAGGCTTAATCCGGATTAAGGGACATTGAACCAGGATTAAGGCTTAATCCGGATTAAGGGACATTGAACCAGGATTAAGGCTTAATCCGGATGAAGGGACATTTAATCCGGATTAAGTGGCCCTTAATCCGGATAAAGGGACACTTAATCCGTATTAAGGCTTACTCCGGATTAAGGGTCCTTAACCCCCGATTGAGGGTCCTTGACCCAGGATTAAGGCTTACTCCGGATTAAGGGTCCTTAACCCCCGATTGAGGGTCCTTGACCCAGGATTAAGGCTTAATCCGGATTAAGGGCCTTTTATTCCGGATTAAGGGACACTTAATCCCTATTAAGGGTCATTGACCCAGGATTAAGGCTTAATCCGGATTAAGGGCCACTTAATCCGGATTAAGGGTTCTTGACCCAGGATTAAGGCTTAATTCGGATTAAGGGCCACTTAATCCGGATTAAGGGACACTTAATCCGGATTAAGCCTTAATCCGGTTTAAGGGTCTTTGACCCCGGATTAAGGCTTAATCCGGGGTCAACGTCTACTTCGGATTAAGCCTTAATCCGGATTAAGTGTCCTTTAATCCGGATTAAGCCTTAATCCTGGATCAAGGACCCTTAATCCGGATTATGTCTTAATCCGGAGTAAGGGTCATTGACCCAGGATTAAGGTTTAAACCGGATTAAGGGTTCTTGACCCAGGATTAAGGCTAACTCCGGATTAAGGATCACTTAATCCGGATTAAGGGACACTTAATCCGGTTTAAGGTTTAACATGGCTTAATCCGGTTTAAGGGTCCTTGACCCCGGATTAAGGCTTAATCCGGGTTAAGGGTCATTTAATCCCGTATTAAGGCTTACTCCAAATTTAGTGTCATTGACCCCGGATTAAAGGCCATCATTTAACCCGAATTAAGGGTCCTTGAGCCATAATAACTCTCAAAATGAAACCGTCTCCATTTTTATCTAGGCTGGTTTGCGTTTTTGAGGAGACACCATTTAACTCTTCTGTTAAATCTGGAACATTCCTTTATCCATCGTCCCCAAAACCCGTTCTTCAAGTTTTGAAGGATTCGCCATTGCTTTCTTAGAAAACTGGATCTGATAAAAATGATTTGGAGTGAGAATCGGCTGGGCTCGGGGATTAATATTTCCCATTAGACTTTGGAAAACTCGCATAAGAACTCGAATTTTCTTACGGATTGTATCAATCTCTCCCACGCTCCACCTGAACTTGGATCAGCTGGCGTATTAAAAATCCACTTTATGCCCAGGGGCGTAAGATTTCTTGTAATTTCATTGTGATCCAGAAAATGGGCTTCGTT
>NW_026881780.1:0-36057 GCF_032173495.1 Musca vetustissima
TATTCTTGTGAAGTCTTTATCGAGGTAAATCATATATTTTTAATTTGAAGAAATATTTTAATTTTAATATATTTCTTTATATAGATTGATACGCTCCCAACTAACTGCAAACCATGCAATCAATGCTGCATTTTTGCAATCAATGCCTATATTATACAAATCGGATGGACTTGCCGGAGAATCACAAGAAATGGTATGGTGGAATTATTGCCAAAATTCCGGATGCGGGTAATTATTTATTATTATTTACAAATATTAAGAAACAACTGATAATATATGCAGATTTTGAATGCATATTTTAAAGTGTTAGCAATAACGAATGTAGTATTAATAAGCACATTCCTTGTGTTTTTAGTTTTAATATCAAGTGTAATTTTGATAGCCGATTAGAAAAGTTTTTTATATATACCAGTGAGGGAGCTGCACGTAATGAGTACAATCTCAGCTATACTATTCCAAAATGTATACCAATTTTTTCCATAACTTTTCTTTATACGATTGCCATTTATTAATTAAGGAACTCATAAAGTATGTTCCTACTAAAGCTAATTTAATTCCTTTAAATAAGGAATTATACATATCATTATCGCATATTATCGATAAGGACAATTGTGACCAATTAGAGTCTAAATTTTGGACTCATATCCAATTATGTCAGCTAGTTTAGATGCTCTAGCGAATAATTTTAAAGACGAAGATATGCTTACAGTTAGATCACATTTTGCTAATGATAATGAGTTTAAGTTATTTAGAAGAAAGGATATATTTTGTTATGAGTACTTAGCTTCATTTATTAAATTAAATGATACCAAACAACCTCCTATAAGCGCATTTTATAGTACATTAATAGTTACGGAATGTACCATAGATGATTACAAGCATGCGATCAAAGTTTGGGAAACATTTAATTGTAGGTATTTAAAAGATTACATGGAATTATATTTGAAAACAGATGTGCTTTTATTAATTGAAAATTTTAGGTAGTTTAGCTTCTCAAAGATATACATTGGAAAATAAAAATAAAAAATTTTGTGCTCCAAACAATAAAAATAATACATCACAGGTTAACAAAAACAACAAACAATTTCCTGAAATCCTCAAAAGGTTTCATCCCCTAGATCCCTGTCAATATTATTCAAAGTTTCATTTAGCATCAAAGCGATATGCTATAGCAAATAATAAATATATAAAGACTTTCAAAAACGTTTCACCTTCAAATTACATTATATAAATATGCCAATAATTTACTATTTCCCTTATGTAGATTTTCAGTGGTATAAATGAAGATATGTCGAAGACTTGATTCTGAATAATTAAAGTGGAAATCATACATTTTCCATTTCGCTAATTCTAAAATACTGAAACCCAAATAAATTGGTTTATTATACTTCACATTTACCCTATTCATTTGTATTACCCAAAGATTATCATCAAATCGCGAAGCGCTATGAAAATTTGGTTTTGATATTAATTTTTGAGCACAGGGTTTTCGTCGATCACTATTATCCCAACTCGTTCCTAAGTCTACATCTTTCCGCTTATCCACATTTTCCATAGTTTTGCCAAACGCCGTTATTATAGTATATAAATCTCAGCCTTTTGCCTTTCTATTGTATTTTTATGAATATGTGGCTGCAACCAAGTGGCTTGTTTAAAGAATATAACACTCGGAACTTTTTTAGTTTAAGTCAATTTTCAAGAGTATATAATGTACGACATATTCAGTTTTTGGTGCAAAATCTGCAATTAGTTTTTATATTTCGATCCTCCTGTTTTCTTATTCTCCGGGAAAATAGCAAATTATTATGGCTATCGTGTAATTCTTTTGGATATTCTATGTCTACAATATTCAGAATCAAGTCTGAATTTCTTCCTCATCAATTATCATATCTTCAGTTTATACCACTGAAAATCTACATAAGGAAGAGGTTGTGACATCGACCTACCATATAAATTATTGGCATATTTATATAATGTAATTTGAAGGTGAAACGTTTTTGAAAGTCTTTATATATTTATTATTTGCTATAGCATATCGCTTTGAGTATCATTGCATCAAATGAAAACCCTGATGAGGTATAATATTGACAGGGATCTAGGGGATGAAACCTTTTTGAGGATTTCAGGAAATTGTTTGTTGTTTTTGTTAACCTGTGATGTATTATTTTTATTGTTTGGATTTAGTTCGGCTCAAGGTTAAATAAAATGCTGTATTATGATTTCTGATTTTTTATTTTTATTTTCCAATATTTCGACTGTCTTCGACAGTCATCTTCAGGGAAATAGTTTTGAGAGAAGCTACAGGTTTGTTACACCGTCTATGCTAAACTAAACTTTCAAACTAAAATTTTCAAAAACATCAGTTAATAAAAGCACATCTGTTTTCAAATATAATTCCATGTAATCTTTTAAATACCTACAATTAAATGTTTCCCAAACTTTGATCGCATGCTTGTAATCATCTATGGTACATTCCGTAACTATTAATGTACTATAAAATGCGCTTATAGGAGGTTGTTTGGTATCATTTAATTTAATAAATGAAGCTAAGTACTCATAACAAAATATATCCTTTCTTCTAAATAACTTAAACTCATTATCATTAGCAAAATGTGATCTAACTGTAAGTATATCTTCGTCTTTAAAATTATTCGCTAGAGCATCTAAACTAGCTGACATAATTGGATATGAGTCCAAAATTTAGACTCTAATTGGTCACAATTGTCCTTATCGATAATATGCGATAATGATATGTATAATTCCTTATTTAAAGGAATTAAATTAGCTTTTTAGTAGGAACATACTTTATGAGTTCCTTAATTAATAAATGGCAATCGTATAAAGAAAAGTTATGGAAAAAATTGGTATACATTTTGGAATAGTATAGCTGAGATTGTACTCATTACGTGCAGCTCCCTCACTGGTATATATAAAAAACTTTTCTAATCGGCTATCAAAATTACACTTGATATTAAAACTAAAAACACAAGGAATGTGCTTATTAATACTACATTCGTTATTGCTAACACTTTAAAATATGCATTCAAAATCTGCATATATTATCAGTTGTTTCTTAATATTTGTAAATAATAATAAATAATTACCCGCATCCGGAATTTTGGCAATAATTCCACCATACCATTTCTTGTGATTCTCCGGCAAGTCCATCCGATTTGTATAATATAGGCATTGATTGCAAAAATGCAGCATTGATTGCATGGTTTGCAGTTAGTTGGGAGCGTATCAATCTATATAAAGAAATATATTAAAATTAAAATATTTCTTCAAATTAAAAATATATGATTTACCTCGATAAAGACTTCACAAGAATATAGTGTCATCTATCTCCCTTCTCCAGCAACATCAAGTTCATATACATTGTCCTTTCCGTTTTTGTAATATAATATGGCCCAATAATCGATTTTGAATAATAGTCATATCCAAAAACATTGACGATGTTGCATGGATTTTTTTCTGCAAATAACTCAATATTTCTTACATCCAAGGGGATTTGTATCAATTCAAAACAATTCCATTCCTTGGAGATATATTATGTGAACTAATATCAATTATATTATATGATAAAGTTCTTGTAGGATTTTGCGGTAGTGTTGTTTGTAAAGCAGCTATCATATACCACTTGAAGCAATATATATCATTATTTATAATGTTTAGGCAAGCACGTCTAACTTTCAGCTCATATGGAGTGGGTATATATTGCGATCCTCTTATTGGAGCACATTTATTAATATGAATTTTCAAACTATTTATGTTTTAAAGAGCCCAACCAGAATCACGTTATTGGAACTCTGACATTTTGGTTTTAATGTACTCAATATGTTTCTTCAAAATGTCATCTATTTTGTTGCCTCGTGTGAGTTGGGCCATTTTCGTATTATGGAAAATAGTTTTTGTTGTAACATTTTCTCCAGATAGTTTGACGTATTCACCATCAAGTTCTAAATTGAATTTTATGAAGTTGTGTCGGATTAAGGCATCCTCAAGCTGTTCTACCAGAAGTGTTGTTGCATTTGCGAATACGTCTTCAACGTCAATTGTGTCTCCTTTCATTCTATATTGGAATGTTTGGATTCTATTCCTAAATCCACTCCTTATTAGAGACATGTCCTCATTTATGATGCCTCCAGCATAATTTCTGTGGGTTTTGGTTTTACAGTGGCTAGCCCACCTTTTGGTTAATATACTGACTTTACAGTATTCGCAAAATTTCATGGTTTCATTTTGAGTTACTTCTTCCTGCTCTCCTCCTGAAGGAACATGTTGATTTAATTGATGGGGTGTATATTGCTGCAAATATCCTTTATGCTGCTGAGGTGTTTGTTGTCGCTGTACATTATTTTGTTGTGTGTATATTTGATGTTGCTGAGCTGTATGTTGTTGTTGTTGATACCATGACGATGGATGTGGATACTCCATAGCAGGTTGCCATATTCCTTGTGGAGGAGGTAATTGTTGTTGTTGCTCACATTGCTGAGGTGTATGTTGTTGCTGTTGTTGCACATTATTTTGTTGCATGTCTCATTGATGTTGCTGAGCTGTATATTGTTCTTGTTGTTGGTACCATAATGACGATTGCGGATAATACGTAAAGGTTGCCATATCCCTTGTGGTGGAGGTAATTGTTGTTGTTGTCCTCACAAATATTCAGGGTGATTTATATTATAGTACATTTTTAATGCTTGAGAATGTAAAAACATTCTATTGCAAATTTGGCAAATTTTGTGATATTCAACGTGCTGTTTTAGAGCTGAACTAAAACTAAATTTTTTAAAGCAAAAATTGAATACGAATTTTGCTATTTTTGAGTGATAAATTTAACACAAAAAATCAAAATAATAAAATACCGCAAGATATTGATACCGCAAAGGTTGCTTTCTCAAGAAGAAGTAAATTAACCAAACCTTTCTGATAACCAAACCTTTCTGATAAATTCTTTCTGATAAGACACCCATGATCGGATTAATTCTTGTTCCAGTTGACAATCATATGAGACACAGCTCCATGTATTTCACAATATAGTGCAACCAAGTGGGTAGAGAAAGGGGGATAAATGTAGGCCTATAGCGGTGGGCGCACTGCATCACGAAAACAAGTGAATAAGGAAGGGGGCATATATAAGCTTACGGAAAAATACGAAACAAAGGGGGGAAGAACAAATATGGGACACAAGCGGTATTGATTCAGGGTCATCAAGGTCATACAAATTGACCTCATTGGGAAGAAAAAATAAAACAAGTGGTTAGGGTAAGGGGGAAACACACATAAACTTACGGTAAATATACGAAACCAAGGGGGGGAGAACAAATATCGGACACACGCGCTATTGATTTCAATAAACTTTCAGGGTCATCAAGGTCATATAAATGGACCACATTGGGGAAGACGAAAGAAAATATGGAACAGACGGACGACACCAGACAATAAGAGGGAAAGAAAAACAACACAATATGATCACACAACACAGCAAGTGGAAAAAAAGAAGAATGATTCATCAATATGGACCAATGACGTCACTTATGTAAAGCAATTAAAATAAAGTAATTTATGTATAGTAATTAGGTCGGCTTATGATGAACATAAAACATATTCTCAATACTAATCGGAAACAAGTGAGACAGTGTTAAAGTCGGACGGACTGAACTTTGGATACCCTCCACCATAGTGACAGATACTTGAAATGAAAATATAGGGAACATACCATAAAAAGAACTTATACCAAAAACAAATTTCAGCAATTTTTAATGAAACCCCCCAAACCGTGGACTTATACCAATATCCTCAAACTTCTGCAATTTAGATTACATAGCGTAGGAATTTCCAAATATTTGGGGTTATAGTTATATAAGGGCTATGTCTATTTAATGACCGACATATGTCAACTACGAACCCAATGTTTGTTTTGTGTCTCAATTCTTTCCTTCAGGATGTATAATTATACAGGAGAGATGCTTAAATGCCAAACAATTTTTAATATTCGCCCTGTTTTTGGGGTAGTCCCCATATAACCTCCTTTTTATACCCTCCACCATAGTATGGAGGGTATATTAATTTGGTTTTTCCGTTTGTAACTCATCGAAATAATCATTTCCTATAAAGTATATATATTCTTGATCAGCGTAAAATTCTATGACGATATATCCATGCCCGTCTGTCTGTTGTAATCACTGTAGCGTCTAAACGAATTGAGATCAATCGCCAAAATGTTTCATAGAGTCGTCTTTTGTCTGCAGGCAGGTCAAGTCCGAAGTTGGCTTTATCGGTCCATGTTTAGGCATAGCTCCCATATAAGGGTATCCCCCAATTATCGGTATTGTGGGGTTGCTGAGCGCGTGTTTCAACCGAATTCGCTGAAATTTGCTACATTGGGCTCCTATTGGGTCCTAAATGTCTCCACAAAAAATTATAAATATAGGTCCACTTTTTCTGGTAGCCCCCATATAACGGTACCTAATCATTTTCAGTATTTTGGGGGTTTTGATTGTATTTGTACACCGAAATGGCTTTAATTTAGTATTATGAGTTCTTAATATGTACCAAATCTCTCCACAAAAAATTATGAATATAGGTAATTTTTTCGGATAGCCCCCATATAAGGGTGCCCCCAATTTTCGGTATTTTAGGGTTTTATTAACATTCGCCCTCTTTTTGGGGTATTCCCCATATAACCCCCTCTTTATACCCTCCACCATAGTCTGGAGGGTATATTAATTTTGTTTTTCCGTTTGTAACTCAACAAAATAATCATTTCCGACCCTATGAGGTATATATATTCTTGATCAGCGCCAAATTCTATGACGACATAGCCATGTCCGTCTGTCTGTTGTTATCACTTTAGCGTCTGAACGAATTGAGATAGATCTTTTGTCTGCAGGCAGGTCAAGTTCGAAGATGGGCTTTATCGGTCTACATTTGGGCATAGCTCTCAATGGTACCCCCCCTCCCCCAAAATTTCGGCAATTTGGGGTTCTTGGGCGCGTTTTTCAACCGAATTCGCTGGAATTTTATAAATTGGGTTCTTATTGGGTACCAAATATCTCCAGAGCTCACCGAAATGTTTACAAGAGGAAGGGGGATTGTTTACGTAGCAACGTAAATAAAAAGAGAAGAAATAAAAACAAATTTCCAAATTTCAAATATTATTTCCAATAATGTTACAAATTTGTAATATAATAATATTATTACCTTTGTTGTGGTAGTGTGTGGACGTAATCCAAACAAACGAATTAACAAAAGTTAAATGTAACTAGCGTATATGCTGCAAAGCGGTGCTAAACTCGTTAGAATTTGACAGTCCTTCAAACACAAAGCTGTACTTAAGGGTAGTGACAAATTCTAACGTAGACAAATTGTTCAACAATTAGCTAAAAATTAATTGGATTGTAATCCCACGAAATATATGTTTTGAAATTAAACCAGCGTTGCAACATATAGCAATGTTGCAAAAAAAGTAAATTAAATTTAAATGCAATGCAACATAAAGATAGACATTAATTTCAAAGAATATGTATTAAATTAATGAAAAAACAATTCATAGTTATTCATTCATAGTTAATAATAAAAATAATTGGCGCTCGTATTTTGGGGTTCTGGAGCGCTATTTTCAACCGAATTTGCTGCAATTTGGTATTTTGTATTCGTATATGGTAACGAATCTCCCCACCAAAAGTAAAGAAAATTTAAATGTAATGCAATATAAAGATAGACATTAATTTCAAATTATATAAAATTATTTTTTTTTTTTAAATTCATAGTTAATAATAAAAATAATTGGCGCTCGTAAAGCTGCGAAGGCAATAGAAGATTACCCTCGAGACCAATAACAATTAAAAGTGTTAGTTAAAGCCGGGTGTACCGTATAGCGGTTGTCAAAGGCTCACATTGGACATGAGCCGGAAATTACCCATCCAAATATGGTGAGTTGGGCCCATGGGAAACCGGGGCTCGAGTAAGTTTGGGTCTTCATTATTCTCGGGTATACGCCAGTATTATAGGACCGCATCGAAAGAATTGTGGAACAGTCAACATTATCCCACCATAGTGATCCTTTATGGTTTCGGCCGCCGACTCGGGTGGGGAGACAATATATCGTAATTCTATTACACCAGCCGACAAGAGAAGACGTTGTGTCCGGTCGTATATTGACTCCAAAGTAATTTGACAATATTGATCTGGTCCCAGATTTATGGGAGCCAGACGCAGGGATCGGACGAATTGTTGGCATATGCGACTATTGCCAGCACAATTATCCAATAGGGCTCGAATGGGAATGCGTCGCTCACCCACGACCAGTTGTGCAATTAGAATGAACCTTAGTATCACAATGGGCTGAATGGCGAGCATATGTGTGGGATTGACAAATTGTACAGGCGCACAGTGGTCCAAGATGCCAATCTAGCTAGAAAAAAGTCAATTTTTTTCAATTTTCACATAATGTGTTTGGTAATCGTTAGATAACAGTCCACTGTTCATAACTGTATATCAGTTTTTTGTTTTTTTTCTAATTGACTTTGTTATGATGTTTTGGAAATGAACAATTGCATTATCACTGTTGTTTTAGCAGGCCTGTCGATTGCCAGCATCACATTTGAACTGTTCGTAACATCAAAGAAGAAAAATTTTTGTCGTAATTTTTTTACATTGCATCATGTCAGGTATGTTGAAGCTATATTGTAAATAAAATGTTTAAATGTTCTGTGTGCAAAATAATTGGTAAGAGGCGATATGTGTTTTGTGTAGCAAAATTTAGCAGTTTATGGTTTTTAAAGTAACTTTTAAATAGGATTCCCGTGGATTCCCGTGAAATAAATTGTGTCATGTTGATCTGTGTGGTGTCCACTTTAGATGAAAAAAAGAAATAGCTGTAATTATTATAGCTGTAATATATAGATAACATACCCATAACACGGAGAAAACTATACAATGTGTGGATTGCCGAAATGGAAAGCAAAGAAAGGGTAAAAGCTGTCATTAGCTATTTTTTGTTAAGAGTGGGTTACAGAAAACTAAAACAGAAAATTATTGCAATAAAGTTGAGTTAGCTGTACGGAGATTAACGTATTCAATTAACGAAAGGTGGATAAAAGCAAAAAGGTCAAAGAAATATTTTGAAGACTCTAATAAAATTTGGTTATTAAAATTCCAGAGGATTTAGGGATCCAACCGTCAACGTCAAATTTTGGTAGACCTCGATCTGATTTTTCAGGTAAATCTGAAAAAGGGAAGCGTTATTGATATTCCTAAGCCTGGAGAAGGAAGCACAAATGATGGTTATGCAATTTATGTGAAAGATTTCCGAAAATATGCTATGGATACTGCGGAACTATACGTAGAACTGTATGAATGGTACTATATGCCATCGAGTGTCCACAAAATTTTGATTCACGGCGCAGACATAATTCAAAATGCGGCACTGCCGATAGGAATGATGTCGGAGGAAGCACTAGAGTCTGGAAACAAAGTTTTTAGATTTATTCGCGAACATCACACTAGAAAAATTTCACGAGAGAAAACAATGGAAGATCTTTTCAATTATTTGCTTCTGTCATCAGATCCATTAATCTCATCTTTTTCACCAAAGCCATTTGTTAGCTCTCGAAGTGAAGAATTATCAGGTGATGAAGATATTTCCTTACTTTTAGATCCTTTCATACAGGTAAATGTAGAATGATTTAAATAAATGATTATTATTTTAAATATATATTAATATTCTTATGTTGTTTTGTAAATTAGTGCAATATATCTGTTTGAACCAAGTGGAGTACCCAAGGGAACATATTGGTGGTGGGGTCTCCTTTGTTATATGTTAAATTTGAAACTTTTACTGAAAAGTTCACAAATATTACAAAGAAATTTTTATTTTAAAAAATTTCATATATACATGTTTCCAATCTTAGCACAAGGTCCCCGAAACTCGAGTCGTCCTTCAACATATTGCCAAAATGGATATTCGGCACCTCTAAATTAATACATTAATATTCATATTCTTTCAAATGTCATAAAAATTTCAACGACTATTTTATCTACTACGCCCATTTTTGGTACAAAGAATGCTTTCAATAAGAAATACATAATTCCAAGACCTATAGGCGGCAGTCAGTCTGGAGGAGCGTCAGAAACCGTGCACCCGTTTCTATCTTCATTAAATTTATTTGATGGTGCTGTCTTAGTCTCCTGTACTGGAGCGGCAGCGTTGACCACTTCAATGGTGTTATGGGAAGGGGATGGAGCATTCTTCTCATTGGGAATCGCATCCTTCATTATTTCCTGCGGCTGGTCATCTACTCCTCTTTCCTCATTCGACATGGAGACGTCATCCTCAAAATCAGGAAGAGAAAAATCGAGAGGCTACGATTTTAAGAGAGTAAGTGCAATATTAATTGGTCAAAATGACCAATTAAAAATATGCTAGTTGCGTGTTTTCTAAAGTGGAGCTTGAAGCTTTTTACTGCAGCTTCCCAGAGACCACCCATATGTGGAGCTCCAGCTGGAATAAATTTCAATGAAAGTCCTTGGTAACTATATTGGAAACAAACCTTATCTTGACTTTCATGTAGTACCATTTTTAACTCACGCCCTAACTCTCTGGATACGCCAACAAAATTGGTACGACGAGAAATAAATCTATTAAAGGCGACCAAAAACGTTGCCGTTGATATATCTGAGGTGGCTTCCAAATGCACTGCCTTTGTAATTTTACAACATGGACTTGTAAATGAATTAATATCAAAGGAACCAGCGAAATCTATGCCTGTAGTGGCGAATGGTCTTTTAATGGCTGTTCTCTCCGGAGGTAGAGATGCCATAATTTGGGAACAAGTTTTTTTTTCTCTAAAATGCAAGGTTTGCATTGTCTTACAACTTTACGAATTAAGGAAGTTGCTCGAAGTAGCCAATATTGTATGCGTAACATGCGCAAAACTAACTGAATCCCACCGTGAATGGAAATACTGTGCAACTGTTGTACCAAGAGAGTCGAAATTTACAATGGTAAGGTAACGAAATAGGATGTATTTCGGAATAAGACAGAGTTTGCGATTGAGATAATCGGTCATTGAGTCGCATAACTTCTTTATTGTCTATGAAGGGAATGAAGGATAAAAGAGAGCTTTTGGAATCTATCGACCTGCTATTCAATATACAATCATATTCTTTCGCATAGTGAACCTTCTGCGTTATCATAGCAAGGCGTAACTAAACCATATTTATTCCAGAGGCCGTTGGATATTTTTCTTGCAATGTATGTCGACCTTTATGGGATGGATGAGTTTTATAAAAGAAGACCATCGCTAACGCTTTATCTAAATTAGAAAATAAGAAATGTGAATATGTGGCACTTTATATCGCGTTTTTCAATGTCTGTATCGAGTTCAGATGAGTCTTGAATAACCCATGTGGAACTATCCTTACGAAGTCACTGTGGCCCATGCCACCAAATTTGTGAAGAAGAAAGATCTCTCCCACCATCACAGAGGTTGTAGTTAACAAGGAATGATCGTGAGTTTGGTTCCTAATATAAACAATGATTGTATTTTAATTTTATTTTGCTTCCTAATAAAAAAGACAGGGGTGTAATGTGACACTCTTTTACTTCCTAATATAAAAAACTCCTTCATAATTTTTGGGGTCTACAAATTGATTATGTTGTTAACGCGTTATTTTTTACTCAGTGAATCCTCTGTCCACTTGTCGCTCTCCACATCTAGAGATTGTAATAAACAATAAATTATTTCAAGCCTCTGGTTTCCAATACCGCATATTGTCATCCAAGCACTTGTTTATATTATTCTTATTTCAAAATATTGTGAAATTGTAACATGCGAAGACCGACATGTGTGAACCCACTACTCCCTCTACCCTCGACTTTCCACCATCAAAGAGATTGTAGTTAACAAGGAATGGTAGTGAGTTTGATTCCTAATATAAGCAATGATTTACTTTAATTTTCTTTTGCTTCTCAATAAAAAAGAGGGGTGTAATGTGGCATTCTTTTGGTTCCTAATGTAAAAAACTTCTTCATAATTTTTGGGCTCTACAAATTGATTATGTGAATCCCCTGTCCCATGTTCGCTCTCCCCAAGTTAGAGATTGTAGTTGACAATAAAATGATTGCTAGCCTCCGGTTTGCAATAGTGCATATTGTCATCATTTTCCAAGCAATTATGTGTAATATTTTTATTTCAAAATATTGTGAAATCTTAACATGTGTACATGTGGTACACACAAAATTCTCAAGTTTTATTATTATTATTTTTGTTATATTCGAGTATTTTAGGAAATTTGTTTTTCACATACAATGTTTAAATCGAAAAATATAGCACGCTTTTAGGCTGGATATTCTATAAGGCTTAAAACGTTTAAAAGCCCAATTCGAATTTACAAATTATTCAGTGTAACACAAGCATTTTGAAAAGCAACATGTGTAATTTTGTAGAAGTTTCCGACATGGATGAAGTAACAGCTGTCTTCGAAATGATTAAATTCGAAGTGCGGCCAGGCAAACACCTCCTAAAAAATGCGGACTCATTAATAGATAATTTCATGGATGATGAATGTGTGGAGAAAGCATTTGAAAATGCCAAAGATAGGCTTAGAAATGTAATTCAAAAACATGCAGCAGATGAACTTATACCAGATGGTCAGGATCTATCAAGATTGAGCCCAGATGATCCTTGGTTTGATACCCTAACTGATAACCATCTACGACCGTAGAAGCCAACCATAATTTCCAATGTTGTATTGCCGTCTTATCCTTCGATTGCGGACGAAGTAGACGCTTTTGTCAAGGACCATATAATTGCCTTATAAAATGTAACTGCTGCAGATACAGACACTAAATCTAAGATAGCAGAAACTTTTATAATTGAAAATTAATAATTTTATTAAAAACAAATGAAAAAGCGTTAAGTTCGGCCCGGCCGAACTTTGGATACCCTCCACCATAGATATACTGACAGGTACTTGAAATAAAAATATAGGGAAAATACCAAAAAGTGGACCTATATCGACATTTCCTCAAACCGGTTATATAAACCACAATGTAAACTATAGAACACATTTCAGAAATTTTTAATGGACAATTATTCTCTCAGCTTTATGGATAATGAGGGCATATACACTTTGACAGGGTTAAAATGGTTCTAGATCCATGTTCCTTTGGATCAAATTTGTTTCAGAAAATTTCGATTTCATCCAAACTTTGGCCATCTTCCAAACTTAGTTCAAGGTCGAAGATGGGGAACATTGTTCCCACGCAGGGGCTAGGTCTAAATACGGGTTATAGTTCATTATCGAACCGTACGTTCTAGTTTTTTATCTCGATATCCTTCGCAGGTGAAATGATTACAACAGAGTGTTAGAACCAAACTCAAAGCGCGGAATAAAACAGATAATTATATTAATATAAAAAATGGAGTTATATGGGGACTACGCCTAAAAGGGGTTGACTATTTATAATTTTTGGTAGGGAGATTTGTTTCCATATACGGCTACAAAATACCAAATTTCACTGATTTCGGCTGAAAAACGCGCTCAAGAACCTCCAAATGCCGAAATTTGGGGGTACCCTTATATGGGGGCTACCAGAAAAATTGACTTATATTTATAATTTTTAGTGGAGATATTTGGTACCCAATAAGAACCCAATGTACCAAATTTCAGCGAATTCGGTTGAAAAAGAACCCCAAAATACCGAAAATTGGGGGTACCCTTATATGGGGGGCTACCAGAAAATATGGACCTATATTCATAATTTTTTGTGGAGTAATTTGGAACCTATTTAGAACTCAAAGTATTAAATTACAGCCAATTTGGTGGAAAAATACGACCAAAACGCCCAAAATACTGAAAATTAAGAGGTACCGTTATATGGGGGCTACCAGAAAAAGTGGACCTATATTTATATTTTTTTGTGGCGACATTTAGTACCCACTAAGAACCCAATGTACCAAATTTCAGCAAATTCGGTTGAAAAACGCGTTCAAGAACCCCCAAATTCCGAAAATTTGGGGGTACCCTTGTATGGGAGCTATGCCTAAACGTGGACCGATACATCCCATCTTCGAACTTGATCTGCCTGCAGACAAAATTTCAGCACCCTATCTAAATTCCTTCGGAAGATAGCGTGATTACAACAGACGGACGGACGGACAGACTGACATGGCTAGATCGTCTTAGAATTTTACCCTGATCAAGAATATATATACTTTATAGGGTCGGAAATGAATATGTCGGTGAGTTACAAACGGAATGACAAAATTGATATACCCTCCATACTATGGTAGAGGGTATACAAATGGGGCTATATGGGGACTACGCCTAAATGGGGTTGACTATTAATAATTTTTGGTAGGGAGATTTGTTTCCATATACGGCTACAAAATACCAGACGGACGGACGGATGGACATGGCTAGATCGTCTTAGAATTTTACCCTGATCAAGAATATATATACTTTATAGGCACCCCTTTCATTGGGAAAAAAGAACGCATTAGAAACAGTGATGAATATTTCTACTAATGGTGTGTGATGGCAGCATTAGGTGAACCAGCAATGGACGATGCATACAACATTGACATAAGAAGACAAGTTTTTTACACCCAATCAGGAATGAATGTCGATTTTAGAGGATTAAGCTTCCCGATGGATCTCAAGAAAATCAAAAATTTCGAAGCTAATAATCCTAATATTAGTATTAACGTGTTGGATTTTGAAGAGAATACGGTCGTGGGGCCTTACTACCTAACAAAAAAAGAAAAACGCCAAAACATAAACTTGATATTACTACATGAAGGAGATATGTATCATTACATATGGATAAAAGATTTGTCACGGTAATATAGTAAAAAAAATAATTTCATTGAATAATTAAATAATAACTTTTGTTTCTTTTTTTAGTCTCTTTAGTTCACAATTTAAAAGAAATGAGCATGCCGTTTCCATTTGCAATGGATGTCTTCAACATTTCACCACAACAACTGCTTATACAAATCACAAGGATGAATGCGGTGGTGTAGTAACCACATTACCATGTAGAAGATAGCATCTTCAAATTTACAAATCACCATAAAAAGGAACGTGTACCATTTCCCGATGCTGAAAGCGTATTAGAAGACGTAGCAAGTGGGAAAAATAGTACACCAAAAACGATGACAATGAACAAGCATAAGCCTTGTGCTTTTAGTTATAAATTAATATGTAGCTTTGATGACAATTTTAATAAGTTCAGATCTTATAATGGCCCCAATGCAGCTAGAGGTTTTTTAGATCTTTTAATAAGTGACTAAATTTTTATTCAATTACTATTTGATTAAAAATAAACATATGATTCCTTTATCACCCTCAGAAGTAGAAGATTTTGATAAAAGTGTGATATGCCATATATGTGAGAAAGACTTAGGCAACGATAGAGTTAGTTAACAGGGAAATATCGAGGTGCTGCGCATAATGAATGCAATCTAATATATCATTCGATTAAATTTATACCAACATTTTTTCATAATTTCTCGTCCTATGATTGTCATTTATTCATTCGAGGGCGATATAGAAGTTTTACCCCTGAATAAGGAAAAATATATATCTATGTCATATTATATCTATATGATGCAAAATAGTAGTGGTATTAATTTCCAAGATCATAGTGGGAGAAATGTTCAAAGGCTCGAATTGAGATTCTTAGATAGTTTTAGGGTTTTGCCTGCTAGTTTAGATAGTTTAGCAAAAACACAGCCTCGTGTTGCATTTAAGGCAGTAAGAACGCATTTTCACAATGATGTAGAATTCAATCTCATGACGAAAAAGGGCGAATGTACAGCCAATTTGGTGGAAAAATACAACCAAAACCCCAAAAATACTGAAAATTAGGAGGTACCGTTATATGGGGCTACCAGAAAAAGTGGACCTACATATATAATTTTTTGTGGCGACATTTGGTACCCAAAGTACCAAATTTCAGCGAATTTGGTTGAAAAACGCGCTCAAGAACCCCAAAATTCCGAAAATTTGGGCGTACCCTTATATGGGAGCTATGCCTAAACGTGGACCTATATATCCCATCTTCGAACTTGACCTGCCTGCAGACAAAAGACAACCCTATGCAAAATTTCAGCACCCTATCGAAATTCCTTCGGAAGATAGCGTGATTACAACAGACGGACGGACGAACATGGCTAGATCGTCTTAGAATTTTACCTTGATCAAGAATATATACTTTATAGGGTCGGTAATGAATATTTCGGTGAGTAACAAACTGAGTGACAAAATTAATATACCCTCCATACTATGGTGGAGGGTATAAAAATACAAAGTATTAGCTTTATATTTCGTTTATTTGGTTGTGATATTCCAGAGGCTTGGAAATTTTGTTTACACTCACCATTTCATCGTGTTAAGTATTTAATGCATATGAATAAATGCTTACAAATAAGAATTTGATTCGGAAAATATCGAAATGTTGGGTTATGTTACAGAAAGGGCTTACAGTAACCTACAAGTACTTGATTTATCAACATCGCACTTCTCTATAAAATTTTTTATGTAAAAATGGCTTCATATATTTGTGAATTGTGCCACATTTCCTTCACCGTTAAGTGTGAATTTTTAAGCCATTTAAAGAAACACTGCGAAATTTTCTTTTCAATAACCCTTACCAGGTAAAATTTCACCAAAAAATCAAGGATGTTTATCTGTAACACCCCAAACGTCTACACTTGCGAAACAAGAAAATCAACAATCTGATTTATGTTCCCCAACAAAGCAAAAACGTGTGCAATTTAATAAAGAAATAATACAACAACTTAAGAAATGTGAAAATCCAAAAGAACTAAAGATCTGCAATGACTGCAATAAAGCTGTTCATAATATGTCGGCTCATGTTCGTAGTGATGACCATAGACGTGCTGTTCGCCAGTCTTTAGGAGAAAAGATACAAATTGTTAAAAGTTCATTCAATAAAAACATAGTCACATACGAATATGTGAACAACAGTAACATATTGATGCCAAACGATTTTTTGAACAATGCATTTAATTAAATTAATCGAGCTGAATTTAACAGCTAATTACCCCATTAAGTTTAATTTGGAGCTTTAAGGGGAGTACATCAAGCCAACAAGTGAACAAGATGGCCCTTCAACATCAAAGGGAGTCATCTCTGACTCCCAGAGCATTTTTAACCATATGTCAAAAATGACATTGATTACACAAGGAGGTGATGTAAATGAAGTCTTCCTAAATCACGCTGATACCATCCTTAACAAAATGTCGGAATTTCAGGAAAGAGATTCTGGCTGTGCTTTACAAAAAATTTTGAAAATTTACATAAATATTAATAACTCGCGGTGCACGTTGCATTAGGGCACCCCTTTCATTGGGAAAAAAGAACGCATGTCTAAGCATTAGAAACAGTGATGAATATTGCTACTAATGGTGTGTGATGGCAGCATTAGGTGAACCAGCAATGGACGATGCATACAACATTGACATAAGAAGACAAGTTTTTTACACCCTATCAGGAATGAATGTCGATTTTAGAGGATTAAGCTTCCCGATGGATCTCAAGAAAAACAAAAATTTCGAAGCTAATAATCCTAATATTAGTATTAACGTGTTGGATTTTGAAGAGAATACGGTCGTGGGGCCTTACTACCTAACAAAAAAAGAAAAACGTCAAAACATAAACTTGATATTACTACAGGAAGGAGATATGTATCATTACATATGGATAAAAGATTTGTCACGGTAATATAGTAAAAAAATTAATTTGACCATTGAACAATTAAATAATAACTTTTGTTTCTTTTTTTTAGTCTCTGTAGTTCACAAATGAGCATGCCGTTTCCATTTGCAATGGATGTCTTCAACATTTCACCACAACAACTGCTTATACAAATCACAAGGATGAATACGGTGGTGTAGTAATCACATTACCATGTAGAATATAGCATCTTAAAATTTACAAATCACCATAAAAAGGAACGTGTACCATTTCCCATATATGCCGATGCTGAAAGCGTATTAGAAGACGTAGCAAGTGGGAAAAATAGTACACCAAAAACGATGACAATGAACAAGCATAAGCCTTGTGCTTTTAGTTATAATTTAATATGTAGCTTTGATGACAATTTTAATAAGTTCAGATCTTATAATGGCCCCAATGCAGCTAGAGGTTTTTTAGATCTTTTAATAAGTGACTAAATTTTTATTCAATTACTATTTGATTAAAAATAAACATATGATTCCTTTATCACCCTCAGAAGTAGAAGATTTTGATAAAAGTGTGATATGCCATATATGTGAGAAAGTCTTAGGCAACGATAGAGTTAGGGATCACTGTCATTTAACAGGGAAATATCGAGGTGCTGCGCATAATGAATGCAATCTAATATATCATTCGATTAAATTTATACCAACATTTTTTCATAATTTCTCGTCCTATGATTGTCATTTATTCATTCGAGGGCGATATAGAAGTTATACCCCTGAATAAGGAAAAATATATATCTATGTCATATTATATCTATATGATGCAAAATAGTAGTGGTATTAATTTCCAAGATCATAGTGGGAGAAATGTTCAAAGGCTAGAATTGAGATTCTTAGATAGTTTTAGAGTTTTGCCTGCTAGTTTAGATAGTTTAGCAAAAACACAGCCTCGTGTTGCATTTAAGGCAGTAAGAACGCATTTTCACAATGATGTAGAATTCAATCTCATGACGAAAAAGGGCGTATGTACAGCCAATTTTGTGGAAAAATACGACCAAAAAAATGGCGACATTTAGTACAAAAGTACCAAATTTCAGCGAATTTGGTTGAAAAACGCGCTCAAGAACCCCAAAATTCCGAAAATTTGGACGTTCCCTTATATGGGAGCTATGCCTAAACGTGGACCTATATATCCCATCTTCGAACTTGACCTGCCTGCAGACAAAAGACAACCCTATGCAAAATTTCAGCACCCTATCTAAATTCCTTCGGAAGATAGCGTGATTACAACAGACGGACGGACGGACATGGCTAGATCGTCTTAGAATTTTACCTTGATCAAGAATATATATACTTTATAGGGACGGAAATGAATATTTCGGTGAGTAACAAACGGAATGACAAAATTAATATACCCTCCATACTATGGTGGAGGGTATAAAAATACAAAGTATTAGCTTTATATTTCGTTTATTTGGTTGTGATATTCCAGAGGCTTGGAAATTTTGTTTACACTCACCATTTCAATGTAAAAAATATCGTGTTAAGTATTTAATGCATATGAATAAATGCTTACAAATAAGAATTTGATTCGGAAAATATCGAAATGTTGAGTTGTGTTACAGAAAGTAACCTACAAGTACTTGACATTTATAACATATAACATTTTTTATGTAAAAATGGCTTCATATATTTGTGAATTGTGCCACATTTCCTTCACCGTTAAGTGTGAATTTTTAAGCCTTTTAAAGAAACACTGCGAAATTTTCTTTTCAATAACCCTTACCAGGTAAAATTTCACAAAAAAATCATGGATGTTTACCTGTAACACCCCAAACGTCTACACTTGCGAAACAAGAAAATCAACAATCTGATTTATGTTCCGCAACAAAGCAAAAACGTGTGCAATTTAATAAAGAAATAACACAACAACTTAAGAAATGTGAAAATCAAAAAGAACTAAAGATCTGCAATGACTGCAGTAAAGCTGCTCATAATATGTCTGCTCATGTTCGTAGTGATGACCATAGACGTGCTGTTCGCCAATCTTTAGGAGAAAAGATACAAATTGTTAAAAGTTCATTCAATAAAAACATAGTCACATAAGAATATGTGAACAACAGTAACATATTGATGCCAAATGATTTTTTGAACAATGCAAGGGAGCATTTAATTAAATTAATCGAGCTGAATTTAACAGCTAATCACCCCATTAAGTTCAATTTGGAGCTTTAAGGGGAGTACATCAAGCCAACAAGTGAACAAGATGGACCTTCAACATCAAAGGGAGTCATCTCTGACTCCCAGAGCATTTTTAACCATATGTCAAAAATGACATTGATTACACAAGGAGGTGATGTAAATGAAGTCTTCCTAAATCACGCTGATACCATCCTTAATAAAATGTCGGAATTTCAGGAAAGAGATTCTGGCTGGGCTTTACAAAAAATTGTGAAAATTGACATAAATATTAATAACTCGCGGTGCACGTTACATTAGGGCACCCCTTTCATTGGGAAAAAAGAACGCATGTCTAAGCATTAGAAACAGTGATGAATATTGCTACTAATGGTGTGTGATGACAGCATTAGGTGAACCAGCAATGGACGATGCATACAACATTGACATAAGAAGACAAGTTTTTTACACCCAATCAGGAACGAATGTCGATTTTAGAGGATTAAGCTTCCCGATGGATCTCAAGAAAATCAAAAATTTCGAAGCTAATAATCCTAATATTAGTATTAACGTGTTGGATTTTGAAGAGAATACGGTCGTGGGGCCTTACTACCTAACAAAAAAAAGAAAAACGCCAAAACATAAACTTGATATTACTACATGAAGGAGATATGTATCATTACATATGGATAAAAGATTTGTCACGGTAATATAGTAAAAAAAATAATTTGACCATTGAACAATTAAATAATAACTTTTGTTTCTTTTTTTAGTGTCTTTAGTTCACAATTTACAAGAAATGAGCATGCCGTTTCCATTTGCAATGTAAATGAAGTCTTCCTAAATCACGCTGACACCATCCTTAATAAAATGTCGGAATTTCAGGAAAGAGATTGTGGCTGGGCTTTACAAAAAAATTGTGAAAATTGTCATAAATATTAATAATTTGCGGTGCACGTTACATTAGGGCACCCCTTTCATTGGGAAAACAGTGATGAAACAGTGATGAATATTGCTACTAATGGTGTGTGATGGCATCATTAGGTGAACCACCAATGGACGATGCATACAACATTGACATAAGAAGACAAGTTTTTTACACCCAATCAGGAACGAATGTCGATTTTAGAGGATTAAGCTTCCCGATGGATCTCAAGAAAATCAAAAATTTCGAAGCTAATAATCCTAATATTAGTATTAACGTGTTGGATTTTGAAGAGAATACGGTCGTGGGGCCTTACTACCTAACAAAAAAAGAAAAACGCCAAAACATAAACATGATATTACTACATGAAGGAGATATGTATCATTACATATGGATAAAAGATTTGTCACGGTAATATAGTAAAAAAATTAATTTGACCATTGAACAATTAAATAATAACTTTTGATTCTTTTTTTAGTCTCTTTAGTTCACAATTTTCAAGAAATGAGCATGCCGTTTCCATTTGCAATGGATGTCTTCAACATTTCACCACAACAACTGCTTATACAAATCACAAGGATGAATGCGGTGGTGTAGTAACCACATTACCATGTAGAAGATAGCATCTTCAAATTTACAAATCACCATAAAAAGGAACGTGTACCATTTCCCATATATGACGATGCTGAAAGCGTATTAGAAGACGTAGCAAGTGGGAAAAATAGTACAGCAAAAACGATGACAATGAACAAGCATAAGCCTTGTGCTTTTAGTTATAATTTAATATGTAGCTTTGATGACAATTTTAATAAGTTCAGATCTTATAATGGTCCCAATGCAGCTAGAGGTTTTTTAGATCTTTTAATAAGTGACTAAATTTTTATTCAATTACTATTTGACTAAAAATAAACATATGATTCCTTTATCACCCTCAGAAGTAGAAGATTTTGATAAAAGTGTGATATGCCATATATGTGAGAAAGACTTAGGCAACGATAGAGTTAGGGATCACTGTCATTTAACAGGGAAATATCGAGGTGCTGCGCATAATGAATGCAATCTAATATATCATTCGATTAAATTTATACCAACATTTTTTCATAATTTCTCGTCCTATGATTGTCATTTATTCATTCGAGGGCGATATAGAAGTTATACCCCTGAATTAGGAAAAATATATATCTATGTCATATTATATCTATATGATGCAAAATAGTAGTGGTATTAATTTCCAAGATCATAGTGGGAGAAATGTTCAAAGGCTCGAATTGAGATTCTTAGATAGTTTTAGGGTTTTGCCTGCTAGTTTAGATAGTTTAGCAAAAACACAGCCTCGTGTTGCATTTAAGAACGCATTTTCACAATGATGTAGAATTCAATCTCATGACGAAAAAGGGCGTATGTACAGCCAATTTGGTGGAAAAATACGACCAAAACCCCAAAAATACTGAAAATTAGGAGGTACCGTTATATGGGGGCTACCAGAAAAAGTGGACTTATATTTATAATTTTTTGTGGCGACATTTAGTACCCAAAGTACAAAATTTCAGCGAATTTGGTTGAAAAACGCGCTCATGAACCCCAAAATTCCGAAAATTTGGGCGTACCCTTATATGGGAGCTATGCCTAAACGTGGACCTATATATCCCATCTTCGAACTTGACCTGCCTGCAGACAAAAGACAACCCTATACAAAATTTCAGCACCCTATCTAAATTCCTTCGGAAGATAGCGTGATTACAACAGACGGACGGACGAACATGGCTAGATCGTCTTAGAATTTTACCTTGATCAAGAATATATATACTTTATAGGGTCGGAAATGAATATTTCGGTGAGTAACAAACGGAATGACAAAATTAATATACCCTCCATACTATGGTGGAGGGTATAAAAATACAAAGTATTAGCTTTATATTTCGTTTATTTGGTTGTGATATTCCAGAGGCTTGGAAATTTTGTTTACACTCACCATTTCAATGTATGTCGCGTTAAGTATTTAATGCATATGAATAAATGCTTACAGATAAGAATTTGATTCGGAAAATATCGAAATGTTGAGTTATGTTACAGAAAGGGCTTACAGTAACCTACAAGTACTTGATTTATCAACATCGCACTTCTCTATAAAATTTTTTATGTAAAAATGGCTTCATATATTTGTGAATTGTGCCACATTTCCTTCACCGTTAAGTGTGAATTTTTAAGCCATTTAAAGAAACACTGCGAAATTTTCTTTTCAATAACCCTTACCAGGTAAAATTTCACCAAAAAATCAAGGATGTTTACCTGTAACACCCCAAACGTCTACACTTGCGAAACAAGAAAATCAACAATCTGATTTATGTTCCACAACAAAGCAAAAACGTGTGCAATTTAATAAAGAAATAACACAACAACTTAAGAAATGTGAAAATCAAAAAGAACTAAAGATCTGCAATGACTGCAATAAAGCTGTTCATAATATGTCGGCTCATGTTCGTAGTGATGACCATAGACGTGCTGTTCGCCAATCTTTATAAGAAAATATACAAATTGTTAAAAGTTCATTCAATAAAAACATAGTCACATACGAATATGTGAACAACAGTAACATATTGATGCCAAACGATTTTTTGAACAATGCATTTAATTAAATTAATCGAGCTGAATTTAACAGCTAATTACCCCATTAAGTTTAATTTGGAGCTTTAAGGGGAGTACATCAAGCCAACAAGTGAACAAGATGGCCCTTCAACATCAAAGGGAGTCATCTCTGACTCCCAGAGCATTTTTAACCATATGTCAAAAATGACATTGATTACACAAGGAGGTGATGTAAATGAAGTCTTCCTAAATCACGCTGATACCATCCTTAACAAAATGTCGGAATTTCAGGAAAGAGATTCTGGCTGTGCTTTACAAAAAATTTTGAAAATTTACATAAATATTAATAACTCGCGGTGCACGTTGCATTAGGGCACCCCTTTCATTGGGAAAAAAGAACGCATGTCTAAGCATTAGAAACAGTGATGAATATTGCTACTAATGGTGTGTGATGGCAGCATTAGGTGAACCAGCAATGGACGATGCATACAACATTGACATAAGAAGACAAGTTTTTTACACCCTATCAGGAATGAATGTCGATTTTAGAGGATTAAGCTTCCCGATGGATCTCAAGAAAAACAAAAATTTCGAAGCTAATAATCCTAATATTAGTATTAACGTGTTGGATTTTGAAGAGAATACGGTCGTGGGGCCTTACTACCTAACAAAAAAAGAAAAACGTCAAAACATAAACTTGATATTACTACAGGAAGGAGATATGTATCATTACATATGGATAAAAGATTTGTCACGGTAATATAGTAAAAAAATTAATTTGACCATTGAACAATTAAATAATAACTTTTGTTTCTTTTTTTTAGTCTCTGTAGTTCACAAATGAGCATGCCGTTTCCATTTGCAATGGATGTCTTCAACATTTCACCACAACAACTGCTTATACAAATCACAAGGATGAATACGGTGGTGTAGTAATCACATTACCATGTAGAATATAGCATCTTAAAATTTACAAATCACCATAAAAAGGAACGTGTACCATTTCCCATATATGCCGATGCTGAAAGCGTATTAGAAGACGTAGCAAGTGGGAAAAATAGTACACCAAAAACGATGACAATGAACAAGCATAAGCCTTGTGCTTTTAGTTATAATTTAATATGTAGCTTTGATGACAATTTTAATAAGTTCAGATCTTATAATGGCCCCAATGCAGCTAGAGGTTTTTTAGATCTTTTAATAAGTGACTAAATTTTTATTCAATTACTATTTGATTAAAAATAAACATATGATTCCTTTATCACCCTCAGAAGTAGAAGATTTTGATAAAAGTGTGATATGCCATATATGTGAGAAAGTCTTAGGCAACGATAGAGTTAGGGATCACTGTCATTTAACAGGGAAATATCGAGGTGCTGCGCATAATGAATGCAATCTAATATATCATTCGATTAAATTTATACCAACATTTTTTCATAATTTCTCGTCCTATGATTGTCATTTATTCATTCGAGGGCGATATAGAAGTTATACCCCTGAATAAGGAAAAATATATATCTATGTCATATTATATCTATATGATGCAAAATAGTAGTGGTATTAATTTCCAAGATCATAGTGGGATAAATGTTCAAAGGCTCGAATTGAGATTCTTAGATAGTTTTAGGTTTTTGCCTGCTAGTTTAGATAGTTTAGCAAAAACTCAGCCTCGTGTTGCATTTAATGCAGTAAGAACACATTTTCACAATGATGTAGAATTCAATCTCATGATGAAAAAGGGCGTACTAATGGAGAAACACTTGTCAGTTAAAGAGGATTTTTACAACAAGTTGACAGATACCGAATTCTCAGTAGAATATTACAAACATGCCCAAAACGTTTGGAAGCACTTTAATTGTCAAACATTAGAAGATTATACGAATTTATATTTAAAACAGATGTTTTGTTGTTAAATGATGTATTTGAGAATTTCCGTGAGTTAAGTATACGCTTATATGAACTTGATCCTTGTCATTATGTAGCTCTGTCATCACTATCTTGGGATGCTATGTTGCTATGTATAGGAGTTGAACTACAGCTGCTTACAGATATCAATATGTATAATTTTTGTAGGAGTGCTATCAGAGGAGGACTCACACAATGCTCGAAAAGACATTCTGTTGCTAATGATGCAGAAATGTCGAATTATGATGAGAGCAAACCTGAAGTAAATAACTATTATTTCGATGTTAATAACCTATATGGCATGGCAATGATAGAACTACTCCCATTAAACAATTTTAAATGGTTAGTAGATGAAGAACTTGAAAGATTTAGAGTTTTTTGTATGAAATATTAGCTTTTCCATATGATGCTGAAACTGGATATATTCTTAATGTAGATATTGAATACACTACACATCTTCATGATTTTCATAACGATTTACCATTTTGTCCGGAGAACAAATGTGTCGTGGGTTCAAAAATAAAAAAATAATCGCTTATTTAACGGAAAAAAGATCATATACAATTCACTACAGAGTACTTAAACAATGTGTTTAATTTAGAAAAACGTATTGATTTTATCCTTGTGGGCGTTTACGCTTTCATTGTGTTTGAGAACGCATTGAATTCCATATTCGTTACAATCTGCCTACTCCTTAATATTACAACATTGAAATGTCAAATTGCAGATAATAACGAGTATGGAATTAGCGCCGACGCCACCTTCCTTTATTATTGTTGACACTCACACACTCTCTTTTCGTTGGCCTACCAATCAACAGGTAATCTGTCATACTCTATTTTTCCACTCTTCTTTTATTTTCTCAATAAAGCAACTGCTTTTACTTTAATTTTAAATCTAATTTAATTCTTTTATTTGCACGCAATTTCGGCGTCACCATTCTTCATTCGAACCGGAGACGAGCTTTTAGAAACGAATTTGTAATTGGTTTTTTGTTAGCTTTTTTCAACAGCAAAAAAACAACAACACAACACAACGTCCACACCATTTCCATACCTCATCATCCCTACACATAATCACCATCAATATAATCTTCATCAACAAAAACAGGTGGTTAGTGTAGTGCTTTTTTATTTTCTTTGTGAGCTCGCGGAAAAAATAACAGACATAATAATAACTAAAAGAAATCATAAACAACAAATTCGACGGCCTATTTGCAACAACAAATACAACGGCCGCTTTACAACGTTTGTCGCTTCGTTTGTCTCTCCGTCTGTCGTATATTAGTCGCGGGCGGACTAATCGCGATCAGTGAAAAAAGAAAAAAAAATAACCAAACGCAAAAATATTTTCATTTATTTCTTTTTCCAGTGATCAACAATACACAATTATATATACATACATACGCTGGTTAACGTACGTACGTTGGTAGTCACCATACACAATTATAATTACATAGTTACGTTGGTTGACATACGTACGCTGACGGTCAGCCACTAGCCTATCGTTTAACCATACACACACACTATACACATACATACCTTTTGTTAGGCAGCCGTCGCTCACTTTGTTGAGTTGTTTTCTTTCGTTTCTTCTTTGTTACGTGTACGCTACACACATCGGGTCGGTCGAGTGTGGTTAGTTAACACGTTTGGTACAAAGTTGTGTATGACTATTTGAAATATAGTTGTGTATAATAATAACGCAATATACCCTACAGTCCGCATTGGTAGACATTTATATAGATAATAATTTTTAGTATTATTTTATTGAATTTAGTTGAAAACAATATAAATTTGATATTTTTTGCATATATTTATATGTATAAAAACTTTATTTTGATTTGATTTTTCAAATTGAGTGGAAAATTTATCGAGAAGTTTTGTCGATTTTTTAATTCAATTTTCTTTAAAATTAAGCTTTTTCTTGTAGTTTCTTGGGTACAATTTTGATATTATCGTTTAATTTTCTGCATTTATCGAAAAGTATTTGCTCTATTTTTTTGGTTTTTGGTTACACTTTTGTGGTTTTTTGATATATTCTTGGGAATATTTTGGAAATTTTCGAAAATTTTTGGAATTAATTTGTAATTGGAAACAAGTTTGGTTTGTTTTTTAAAACCATTTGTATCGGTTTTCAAATATTATTTAGAATATTTGGATTGTTTTAACAAATTTGAGCTATATTTCATTAAAAATTGTGGTAAATTCGTCGGAATTTTGAAAACTTGTTGGACATTTATTGGAATTTTATTCAAATATTGTAAAGTTTGTTCGATTTTTTAATTTTATTTAGATTTTTGGTATTGTCCTTAAATAAGTTGGTGTTTCTTGGGAATAATTTGGATCAATTGGTAAATAATTGAAATCGTATTGGCATTTTTTTCCTTCAATTTTTGTTATTGATTGAAAAAATCATTAAAAGTTTGACATTTTTTCATAATCTTTTTGATTGTTAAACGGTTTCTTGCATTTAATACTCCAAGATGTTTACTCCATTGGGTAGTTTTATCAGAGTTTCTGACTCTTTTGTCAAATTCGGGCAATGAAATCCGAAGATATTAATATTTTTGATCTGGAAGTCCGTAGCATCGAACTAGAAAAAGTTTGGAAAGAAACCGAGGATAAATTTAGAACGTGTATTCTCTAGTTACAAACGTCTGAAGAGACGACTAAAGAAATTCTCGAGTCGGCTGATAGGAAATTTGAGGTAGTGTATAAAAAATATATGGAATATTTATCAAATTTGAATTGTAAGCTGTCAGAATTAAAGGGCGAACAACAATTGTTCAACTCCTCTCGTAGCTTCTCTAACGCAGCATCACTGTGATATTCCTAGGAAAGCGCAGCCATCAGATGCAGCGTTAGGAGAATCAGACCTCCTCAGACCTTTTCTATTCCACCAAAATTTGGACAGTGTACATAGTCTAACATTACCTCCGTGCGATACCGATATTTTCGAAGGAGACTTTCAGTCATGGCCTACGTTTAGAGACCTTTTCAGCACGGTGTATATAAATAATACGCGTTTGAGCGTCTTTGCCATTTAGTGCGCAAAACCAGTGGAGAAGCTCGGGAAATTGTGTCGAAATTTCCTTTAACGCACCGTAGTTTCGGTCCAGCGTGGAATGCGTGGAAAGACACGTATGATAATCCGCGTTTACTTGTGCGCAATCAATTGAAAACCCTGTTTGCTCTGCCGGTACTTCAAAATGAATCAACTTCGGGTCTTAAAATTATTCAAAGAGGAATTAATGGTTGTTTGTCAGCGATGTCTATCTATGACATCCCCACAGAAAATTGGGACCCATTTTCAGTGCTCTTATGTCTTCAACGGCTACCCAAAATCACTCAAACCTTGTGGGAGCAAAGCGTTAGGGACAAAGCAGCTATTTCACTTTGGAAAGATTTAGATAGCTTCCTAACTCCATGATATGAGAGGAAGTGAGCAGACATCGAAATCTAGCGTAAAAAGGGTCCAAAGGCATTTGACTAAATCGGATACGTCAAACACTTTCAAATCGCCACAAAAAAAGGACTGTATTCTCTGTCCGCAACACGTCCATCAACTTTTTGAATGTTCTCGTTTTAGAAATATGTCGATTTCTACTAGATTCTCGATCGTTAAGCGGCATTCTCTATGCCTTAATTGTTTGCGAAAGGGGCACGAGGTTAAAACTTGTCGAAGTAAGCATCGGTGTTCTCAACGTAGTAGAACACACCACACCTTATTGCATCGTAGTGACACGTCACCCAATAAATTAACTACCACGGTTTGTTCGCTAAACCGGAGTCCCAGTAAATCGCCAACTTCTGCACCTGTCAACTCTAGTGTCGCATCCACCACATCTGGTGTTTCTCGGCAGGTCTTTCACACTTCTCAAAATAAATCGGTATTACTGGGTACCGCTACAGTAAATATTCTCCATGATGGTGTTTCTTATCCTGCTGGGGCTTTAATAGACCCCGCGGCAGAGTCTTCATTTTTGTCTTAGCGGCTTCAAACATGTTTGAAACTCCCTGTCTCTACAACTAATGTTAGTATTTCGGGAGTGAATTGTGCAATTTCGGCCAATTCTCATAAAGTGTTCTTTGAAAATTGAAAGTCCTTTTGATCCCACAGTAATGCTAGAAACTAGCGCATTGGTTTTGCGGTCAATTTCGGGAAATCTTCCCTCATTTACTTTTTCGTCTGATTTAAGTTCCCAAATGCCAAGTATTCGTCTGGCTGATGCTAATTTGTTTGATTCACGTCCTGTGGATCTTCTTTTAGGTGCAGATTTGTACCCAAAAATCTTGTTAGAGGGTTGTCGTACAATTGTTGCTGGAAGTTTGTTAGCTCAAAATTCTGTTTTTGGCTGGCTGGTTACTGGACCCATCCCCTCGTCAATGATCCGCACATTTTCCTCTACAATTTGCAGGAAAAATTGTAATACAAAAGGTAGGGCTAAATCGAATCGGTTGGGGCGATCCTTTTGTGGAAGCCGATTCGTGGAATGGCTTAAATTTGTAGACACATTTCCCAAAGCAATTCAAAAATTATCGTTGTGTTCGGTACACTTCTCAATGTTCGGCGGAATTGCATGTAATTGCTAATGCCTCAGTTAAGGCATACGCCGAGGTAGTATATATTCCAATTGAAGTCCCAGTTCAGGATATGTTCGTGCATTTAGTATCTAGTTATACAAAAGTAGCTCCTATTAAATCATTTTTACTACCTTGTTTGGAACTTTGCAGTTTTAGCCTCATAACTTTTGAAAGTTATTGGAAAAGAGATCGTTGTAGAATTTCGTCAGGTTTATTGTGGGACGGATTCTATTATTGTTTTGTCATGCCCAATAGAGTTTGTAGTATGAATGAATGATCTTTTTAATAATTCTCTTAGTCTATTCGAGATTTACTTCGACTGGAGACACATTGAAATGAGTTCGGTGCATTTTCACTTGTCTTTTGTTCTTTCTCATTCTTAAAAATCATGGATAAATATTCCTCCTTTGTAATAGGCATTCATGCAATTGCATATTTGTTATGGTTCATTCGTCGAAATTGTGGTCGATACCGTTGTATATATTATTACCTCAATAAACAATTATGTCGTTGAAATTTGAAGAGGTTCGACTTCTCCTAATAATCTTCACTCAGAGTACCCTAAATTGGTCGAGCTTGTAAATAACAAAGGGATATGTTTGTTTTCTCGTTTGTTTTTCGACTAAGGCTATTCATTTAGAAGCAGAACTTCATGGTATCGATTTATTGCTCGTCGAGGTTGTCAACGTCCGATAGTCTAGTTGAATTTGTAGTTATAACACCCGGCTTGATCCTCTTATTATTGGACAACCAATATGGCTTGTTACTTGGTTTAGAAAAGTCAGTTTTGTATCATATGAGGTATAAGCGGAAATTTCCGCAAAGATATGTTGTAAAGGACGATTTAGTCGTCAGGTCGTTAGAAAATGTTTACCCGGGTGTAGATAATCGTACTCCAAACGGCGTTGTAAAGCGGCCTATATCTAAGTTGGTCATTCTGACCGACCATTCGTCGAATATAGAATGTCATTGAAATATTTTTTCTCATAGTACCATGGACGCATCAAATAGGTACTCAATTGATCTGATCGCTGAAATCGATGATTTATTGCAAAGTGGAGATCGTACCACTAGGACGAAAAACCGCACAACTTCGGAAGTTTTGTTGAGTTGGTTTGTCCAATAGCTGCGGTTAAAATAACCGAGTCCGAGACGGTATCCGTAACTGCGGGTTCCAGCATGTCCTCCAGTGCCAACATCCGATTATCCGATCCGTAACTGTGGGTTCTTCGTCGTCCTACTTATCCAGACCAGATCCCATAACTGTGGGTGATTCGGACTTGGTTAATCGTGCGGCAATATCGGAGTCCGTATCTGCGGGCTCCTCAAATTTAAAAAGAAATTCTCGCGTTTGTAATCGCCTGCACTCGATTGGTACGTGCCGCGATTTTCTTGCGATGTCTGTCGAAGCGCGCATACATATCATAACTGTAAACCGGGACTGTACACGCTGCCTAACCAAATGGCATCAAGCCAAAGAATGCCACAGTCAAAAAACGTGTGTCAAATGCGGAGGAAGGCACAATACCCTGGCATTAGTGTTTGGCCTGAAATGTATGCCAAAATTGTTACCAATCGGGTGCAGGCGATGCCGGGGCTTCCCGTAGCCCACTACACTATGTGTAGTTGGGTACTATGTGGAGTATGCCACACTTAATTAATATATATTAAATGTTCGTTTTTAACTAAAAAAAATAAATAAATAAATGAAATTATTAATTGCTCACACTGCAGTGCCCTACTCTATACTTATTTGTACCTATAAATTAAGTGACGTATATTGTATAATTTGGAGTGTTACAACATTAATAATGTTGCAAGGGTCGCCAATGTTTAATTTAAAAAAACATATTGATTTTATCCTTGTGGGAGTTTTAACTTTTATTGTGTTTGAGAACGCATTGAATTCCATATTCCTTACAATCTGCCTACTCCTTAATATTACAACATTGAAATGTCAAATTGCAGATTCTAACGAGTATGGAATTAGCGCCGACGCCACCTTCCTTTATTATTGTTGACACTCACACACTCTCTTTTCGTTGGCCTACCAATCAACAAGTAATCTGCCATACTCTCTTTTTCCACTCTTCTTCTATTTTCTCAATAAAGCAACTGCTTTTACTTTAATTTTAAATCTAAAACGTTCGGCGACAGCACAATGTTTAAAGCATAATTTAATCCTCAAAAAAGTTAATAGTGGTATATAATTTACTCAATCTAATTGGTTGGCTAAATATGTTTTGAAAAATAATAACCTACGTGAGCAATCTACAAATGACTTTGAAAAGGATTTTTTCAAGTTGATGAACAACTCTGTGTATGGTAAAACTAAGGAAAATATTGGCAAGAGGAAAGTCATTAAAATTAGAACACACTGGAAATCGTATGGGAAAAGATAGAGCGCAAGGGAATTCATATCGAAGCTACATTTCCATAGCATATCTCAATTTTCTGATGATATGGTTGCTATTAAAATGAATAAAGTTAAAGTACGATAAGCCGATGTATTTAGGTTTTTGTATATTAGAATTATCAAAGTGAATAGACTGTTTATCTTCCTTGAAACTAATTGCAATCAGAAGTAATAAAAATGTCAAATTAATGTTAACAAACTTATTAAGTTATGGGGTTTTTTAGTCTTTCCGTCCGTGTGTGTGTGAACACGTGCATTTTGTTGTTAGTGTAATCATTTGTGTGTGTGTCCGTCCGCCTTATTTGTACGAACACGTGCATTTGTTTATTAATTCCTTCTCCCCTCCCCACCACCTGCACTTAATGTAAAATACCTAAACAAAAAACTGTGTAACGTGGATTTTGGTTCGAAGGAATAAAAAATTGTTTGTGCGCACATGATTATTTCATAATAATGTGAAATACATTTATCCTTTCCTATACATAACGCATGAAATATTGTGTAATGTAAATTTTGGTTTTCCGATTTTCGGTCTGTCCGTGTTTGGGAATGCACATGGGTATTTCATAATATTGTGAATACATATATTGTGATACATATGTTGATCGATACGTGTGGGCGATCACAAATGTGTATGGGTATCAATCTATGACCCCACATTTAAACTCACCCTTTCTTCAGAGATGTTGTGGTTGTGTACTGTCACCATTTTACACTTGAGAGCAATAAAAAACGGATCTTATACAATTGCATTTGTCTGCATTCATGTTCACTTGAGAGCAATAAAAAGGGATCTTGTGCATTTGCGATTGTTTGCATTCATGTTTATTTTTGGTTATAACAACAAATGTTTGTGTGTGTGCGATCCTATAAATATCCTACATTAGGAATCATATGTGGGTTCGTTCATTCAAATACCACTGCTAGTACATTGTCACCTTTTTTTACACTTGAAGGTAATTAAGCGGTCATATGAAAACAGTGGTAATTGGTTAGTATGTACCCTACATTCAGACTCATATGTATATCCAATGTCCCTACACTTGAAGGCGGTAAAATAGATATGTAGTCATGTTTATTTGTAATCATATTGAGGCATGTTTGTCGCCCAAGGACAATGTGTTTTGAGATGCCCATCGAGATGCCTACCGATGATATTTTCTGCTTAGAAGATGTAAATATGGGCGAAAGAATTTATGCGAATTATAATATTCGCCACATTGATGACCCTGATTATGAGGAACCAAAAGTGGACTTTGCGAATTTGATGGATGAGGAAATTCGTATCACAGGGGAAGAAAACGGTGCGCTTGTAGCACGTACAGTATAAATAGAATTATTTTGTGGGGGGAGGGAGTGGGATAGTGAAAACTTCAACTGAATAAAGAGGAAAAAGGATTCATGAGACACATTTTCTACATAAATAGGGGAATATTTTCGATTTTAACATTAGTGTGTAATAAAAACTTAAACAATGATGTCGAACTCAAATTTAATAAATTTATTCAAATCCTTCAACTATAAAAAAATTATAAGGATGCAGGAGATGGAAGATAACCAGGACTATGTTATCATTGAAGCCTACAGAACACATACAAAATATGGAGAAAGGATTGTGCTCAAGTTGGATGATGCAATATTATATTTGCCAACAAGGTTTCTATCACTGGGAGATAAAGAGGTTAAGGAATTGGGATGTGGTAGATATTCCATAACAAAGTTGCCATTACGAGAAGAAGATGATAATACTATATACAAATTGGAGCTAAAACAAATTAAACAATCGAATTACTATTATCCACCATATTTAACATAAACATTATAAATTAATAAATATTTGAAAATTCACATTGCTTTTAATTTATATATGGGATGTCAACTTCAAATGTTTTTTATACTGGAGTAGGAGATGTAACTAGATGTTATTTTTGTATAGTTTATATTCTTCATTGGGAGAGAACTGATTATCCAGTTGCAGAACATCTAAGATGGTCATATGGTTGTCCTTTGATGAGAAGACGAATCACAAACAATATTCCAATTAACCCAAAAATATTAGATTTTTTGCTTCCTTAATTGGGTCCAGATGTTTGCGGCAATACCAGAGTGAATGAAATTTTAACACTTTTTATGTTATTATTCATTCACAATTATAACCTTCATTCCAGAAACAAAAATTTGTGTAAATAAAAAACAAAATCCAACTTAAAAAAATGTGTTTATTTAAACTTTATTAAGTCAACATGATCCCAATGGTTTTCAATGTATACAAATATTTTAAATATGTTGTTTATTGAGCACTTAAAATTACTATCTAAATGTATGAAACAGTTTGTAAAATAGTTTTGACATGATTTTAAACTCATTTTGTTTTCTAAATTTTTTATATTAGAATTCAGATATTTCTGTAAAATTATTTTTTTTCTTGTCCAACAACAAAAATGTATTTATAATGGTGCAAGAACATCTTCGACATCGTTATACTCAATATTGCCATCCATCCAATCAAGACATTTACATATTTCTTGCAATAAGTATTTGTTCTGCGTGCCTCCACTGTCAACTCTCTTATATTGAAAGGTGATCGAAAAAAGAAATGATTTGGAATGACAGATGCACCACACATATATGTTAGCTCCTTTATGAATATACTTTTGTAATTTCCATGGCAATACTGGAAATCCACCAATACAATATCCGTTCTATCAATTTCGTGCATTTTCTTGTGTGTGTAAAATTTTACTGTCGGATTTTCTATTTTAAATAACACATTTATTCAAAAATGCTTACTCATTTTCAACAAGAATTTTAATCATAAGTGACCACCATTGTATGTAGAATATTGTTCTCTTTTATAATTATATGTAACATTTGATCCTAAATATTTCAATATTTCTTTTGGAGGTTGTAGATTTCCGAAACTATCATAATATTCAATAATATTATTGTTTTTGTAATATGCCACCCAAAGAGTACCATCTCCACTGTATACATCTACATTTATAATTCCGCATTCTTTTGTATATGCTCGTTTTGGTAATCTATCGCGCATATACACACCTCTCAAGTTAGGTATATATTTTTCCCCAAAGTCATATATATCTATGTTGGTGAGTGGAGCATTAGGTAGCAGTTTTATAAGTTTTTTGAGGTGTGATCCACATATATGCCATACCCTTTCTTATATGGTTTCAAATATAAGCCTTTACCCATTGCAATGGCTTCTATGGTTTGCTCTTCCAGCTCCTTTGTTCCCTTCTTAGAATTTCTAACAGCGTTAGCAATTGCTGAGCTACCTGATGTTAATGCACCAAAAGCTCCTAAACCAGTTAGAATTGGTATAAGTGGAAGAAAACCTCCAGTTTTTGGAACTCTTATTACTCTTGGTATAACCACCATAGACTTTTTTCCACGAAAAGACTTTCGAATTTCTTTCTGTGATATTTTTATGGCATGGTTAAAGTCATTTGGTTTTATACTTTTTAAGGTTGAGGTTACATTTCTAACAGCATTTTTAAAAATTTTTTGACCTAATATTTGTTTTGATTTGTTATTAGCCAATCCCAGACCTTGTTTTCGCCTTCATTGTGTTAGTAATGAGATATGCACTAAGTTTCCACCAGTTCACGTTCAGCAATATGTCGTTCAAGGGCAACGTTTTTTGAATAAGCAATATCGTGTTCTTTACACGCTACATCCAATGGATTAACGCCTTTATCTCCTCTTTCCAATCATTTTATAAGT
>NW_026881781.1:0-36020 GCF_032173495.1 Musca vetustissima
GTGTTGGGTTATATCCCTTAAGATGAACTGGTTGTTATTGTTATTATTAGCCGTGTGCGGAAGCAACCCTTAAATGATTCCTGTTTCCTTGATTGCCGACGGGATGACTTAGATGGAACATATTTGTTAAATTACAACGATAATGAATGGTAGCAATGGCGAATAGTTGTTGGGTTTGATTCACTTTTTAACAAACGCCTGTCAAAACAAATAATTTATTATTACTCATACATCTCGCATTTGGCATAAATGTTTTGTTGAATGATACGATATATTTCAGGACTAATAATGAAAAATGTTTTTATACCCTACATAACTATGTGTGTAAGGGTATTATAGCTTTGTGCGGCTCAAGGGTTTGTAACACTCTAAAATATTTGTGCTAGACCCACCTTTAAGTATTCAATATTCATATCTCGACTAGCTGAGTCGATCTATATATGTGTGTCCGTCGTGTTTACAAATTATAAAGGACATACGGCCACAGTTATTGGCCAATCGTTACGAAATTGTGGCTCCAGAGGCCACAATTATTACCCGAACGTTTGTCAATGTGTGAACAAATCTTTCTCACATGAGGATGTTGCATTATCGGGATTGTATTTTATCGACATACAACGATATAAGTTCATGGTCTATCGTACTAATCCTCGTCGAAAGTTGTCAAAAATTATCGGATGTAAATGTTCAAGAGTTAATTGGCAAATTGACTTTTCTAGCAACTGTAAACAACACAACACTTGGTCATACGTCAAACCGTACCTATAAAACATGTCTAATTTTCTATTGGAATGGAAAGTTAGACATTATATACGCTCTGACAAAATTGAGGAAGTTTGTCATTCCGACAAAATTTACCTACAATTTTGAAATTTACATCATCACCGCTCCTACATATATTGATCCAAGTTTTGGTAAAACAACGACGGTTCCGACATATTTGAAGTATTTGTAAGGTTCTGGCCACGGTTTCCAATAGCCTTTTGGAACATAAAGTTCAAATGTAATTGTCCATATAGGTTCATGCCTTGTCATCGCGCCCATATAAGAATCCAGTCCCGGATTTTCCAATTATAGTGTTGATAATTAGGTATTTAGTTTTCAAGGAGGATTAAAAATCCCCCAGGCAAATTATGTACAATGTAGGTCCCTTTAAAAGAAACCAACCAATTTTAGGAATGTTAGACCCATCCGACGGTTTTACTTCTTTTATTTAGTTTAGACCTTAAGGTATTCAGGATTGTTTCATTGCAATTTTCCTGAGCTCTGAATAAGAGTGTTTTTATGGATTGTTCACTGGATTACCAAAAATTATACATCCCAAAGAATGAAATGTGTACTAAAAGGCTTTTTGGTATTTTGGAATAAACACACTTTTCATGACAATGAGGAAATATTAAGAATAGATTAAAAAATTGTATCATGGCCCAACTGAGAAATGCGAAACCTGATGAGTATTCCATTCTATGACAGAGGGTGTAGATAATATGTAAAAGGGCGTTAAGTTCGATCGCGCTCAACTTTTTATATCCTTCATCTCTAAATGCTAACATTAAATACGTAAAATCGGAAGGGGCGCTTATATGGGGGCTAAGTCAAAAGATTGGTCTATATTGTAAATTGTCTGTCAGGAGGATTTTAATCAGGATATACCAAATCGAGGAATTAATTTTTAATGTGAAGAATTGTAGGACGGGGTCCTTTTATGTGACCTATGTATAAAGGCTTTGCTAAAACTTTGATCTATATTGCAAATGTTCTGCAAAGAAGTTTTTCACCATCCAAGAATTCGGAATGTCAAAATATACCCACTTCGGTAAGAAATTTTAAATACCGAAGATGAGATATGGAATCTTAATATGGTGTCTATGTCAGATCATATTGATCATTTTCAGGAAATATGTTTTTCTACCCGTCAAAAAATTCTTTATGCGAACATATATCCCATTCGTTTGAAAAATGGTCTCGAGTAAAATAATTACAATTTGCAAATTTTTGTTGAAATCGGACATTCGCTTGATAATGCATTAACAAATTAAAAAATGTATCCAATTCGATGGAATTGGATATTCGGTTTGATTCATATTATAAGTGAAAGTTTTAAAGAATATTATTCCTTTGCGGGGAAGATACTAGAAGGAATGAATCGATAAGTTCCATCTTTCATCATTATACAGTCATGGTTAAAATATTAGGTTGTGCAAAGTTTAGTTCAAATCGGATAGTCCGTAATAAATATTACGATGTGCAAATCAGTTAACCCTTCGAGAGTTAGCGTGCGCAATAGCGCGACGGACATTTGTACCAGAAGAAGTGGTTTGATGGATACTATCTTCAGTTTTGGTAGAAATGTAAAAATCATATTACATTTGTCATAAAAAGTTAAATTCAAAATACATGAAACATTCCTGGTCGTGATCTCCTGGTCGTGATCCTGAAATTGTTTCACAGTTTATAATAACATCATAATTCCATTATTTACTACAATCTGCACAAATCCTCAATTAAAATTTTGTCCTGCCCTTCTAATTTTAATCGAATATTTCAAATAATTTTAATTTTATATCCTTGTGAACATGTAAATAATCTTGTTTTTATTGTTACGTGTCGTTTTTGTTTGCCTTCTGGCCAAAAAATGATAAATTATTAAATTAGCCTGAGCATACAATACACTTCTGTTTTTATTGTTTTTCTTCCTCCTCACTTTTATTATTGTCAAGCATTTTTGCATTTTAACACATCCCTTTTGTGTATCATGTCTGCCTTCCCATCGTCCATGGTGTCAAAGTGCAAAGGGAAAATATCAACATAAGTAACAACAGCCCAGATTTGCCATTCAAATACACAAGAAATTAACCCCTAAATTGTGGTACTTCAAATGAACATTGTTTTGAGTGCAGTCTGTTTATTAGCTGTATTTTGTGTGTTGTGTCCTGCTGTTTTAACACTCCACTCCACACTTTGGATTTTGTTTCTCAAAAATGTTCTTTGTATGCAAACATAACTGCAGGGTTGCGTCGCCACTGATGATTGGTTTTAACACTGCAGGGTATCATGTTCCTTGAGTTTTGTTCGTTTTGTCATTCCTTCTGTTTTGAATCACTTTCCTTTTTCGGATCTTTGAATATTTGGGAAGTTTTGGGTTTTTGTTTGACATTGTCTATATCGATTATAGATTTTTATGACATATGAGGCTTTTTGAGTGACTAAACTAGCGAGGTTTTTCTGTGAAATACTGAGTGAGAAAAAAATCATTGCGTTTTCAATATCGATCCATGTTTTGGGGTCTTAAGATTTTAGGGAAAATCCCATTAAAAATTGCTGAAATTTGTATTTGGTGTAGATTACGGTTTACAACTTTTAGGTATGTTCCGTATATTTAATTTCAAGTAACTATCAGTATCCCAATAATGCAGGGTATCCAAAGTATCCCCGAGGAAACGCATTTTCCGTTACTTTTGGTATTTAGGTCGCGATTTTCCACCGTATTTGCTCTAATGCAGAAAATATTCATTATAGGTCCAACTAAATGGTTCAAATTTAGCATTGTTGAATGGTGAACAATTGTGCCGGAAATGTTTGATATGGGCTCATGTCTTGACATAGCCCCTATATAAAGTACCCATTTTTGGTTCTTTGAACGATTTCACAGTAGTGGCTGAATATATCATTGCAGGTTCCGTAGTGTTAAGACATATTTCAAAACATTTTCGAAGTAGGTTCATCGTTTGCCATAGCCCTCTTTTTCGGTATTTGGAAGGTTTAGAATGGAATAGATTGTAATTTGCCAGTCCGTATTCATGGATAAAAAATATTTCCAGACAATTTCGAATATAGGTTCATGTTTTTACAAGGCCTGTATGTGCATACAATTTAAAACCAGTGAGCTGAGCAGTATATTCGAACATATGACAACCTACACAACTACCACGAAATTCTAACTTTCTGCCTTTCTATATTCAGATTCTGGGCAGTATTTCGCTATATTTGCATCCTTCAAATCTTGTTTTCTCGAGGTGAATATTTACGCTATAAAATAAAAGTTTGGTCCGTTTAGGATTTGGGTGATTTGACCTTCAGAATATTGACCGCTCATTATCTAAACAGCCATTCTAAGTAAAATTTGTGGTGTTCATTGCAACCCCTAAAATATCATCTCAATATCACCGAAAATTAAAGGCATTGTCGAGGACCCGAAATTCATGCCAAATTTCAATGCGATCAGCGCGACAATTCCGCTCTCAACATATTTATGTATAACTCCGACATTCGAGTACCTACAACTATATAATCGGTATCACTATCAATTTCTCGGGCCTTCGTCCATCAGGAGTAAATATACACGTCAACAAAATCTTACAAAAAAATCTGGGTCCATTTGACACGATAAATAGTGACCGATCTTCATCCAAACAGTCATATTTATTCTTTGTCCAGATTCCCTGGCTGGTGTAAAATTGCGTGATGTTCGGATCATAATTGTGGTCCGTAGAGCGACAAGAAAAACAGGCAAAAGTAATGATTTTAGACCAGAAACAATAGGGATCTTCTTTGGCAAAAACCCGTCCTATATGACGATTAGCTATTCGTAACGATTGGCCCATAACTTTGGCCTGTATCGTGCTTACAAATTATAATGGACAGACGGGCGGACGGATATACATGCCTAGATCGACTAAGCTAGTCGAGATATAACGATCGGTATACTTAAAGTTGGGCCTAGGATCAATATTTCGAGGCGTTACAAACTCTTGAGGCCACACAAAGCTATAATACCCTGACAACATAGTTTGTAGATTATAATGACATAATCTCCTAGTTTATTTTCCGGAGCGAACCGAACATTTACGAATCACTTCAGGAACGACACTGCCACCTCTAAAAATGTATAACCAGATATAAGAGAACCACCTTTACTTGGATCTATGCTATAAAAGTTATTGTGTATTGCCGGACATATGTCCATAAATATTTGCATGAACTCTAAACTAAAGAGGTGTAACATTTAAAATTACATATCGCCTTATTCAAAATAATTTAAATATAACAGGATTTTGGTTAATGCAATAAATTTAAAAATTTTTTCTACACATTAAAGTGTTTCATTGTTTAATGCCATTGTTATGGAAAATAAATGTGCACATTTATAAATCACATACACGCACACACTTGAGAACAATGGCAACATGACTAATGGAATGGGTGGTTGGATGCTAATTTCCAGGCGTCATTTACAAAATGTACTTGTGACAGATGTAATTGAATGAAGTGCGAAAAAAAATAAATTTAAATTTTTCACAAAGGCAAGATAATTAGACAAATGTTTGGTATGGTATTGACGATCGCTAAAGGGGAAGGGGGTTGCAGACAATGTACGATATCATTTATGGGTAGGTTTCGAAAGCAAAGGTCATGTTTGTTTGCAATATGCATGCATGTTATTATTGTAGAATTCCAAAACGAAATTTGTCATTGTTCGAAGGAACTACACACAAAAACAAAATATTTAAATGTTTTAAAGGGTTGCTACGGTGTTCCACTATTAGTGTCTGAGAAAAGTGTTGTAATAGAGCAATTATTTTCCCTGTCACCCAAAATTCAATTCTTTAAATTTTTTCGTGTGTCACAAAAAATAAAATATTTTGATTTTGTTTGACTTTGATGATGATGACAAACAAGAAGAACCCAACCCTTTGCCTACCATTGAAATTGGTTAGCAATCTGTTGGGTATGTTGTCATTGATGATGATGTTGTTGTTGCTGTTGTTGTTAACAAACGATTATTCAAATAAATTGATTTTAATCCTTTTTCGCCATGCCCTCCGGTAAACGACAAATCTAAAATGTCACTTCAAGTGGTTTTGATTTATTTGCCTAAATTTGTTTCGTGTTTTTTGCTTTCTTTCTTCTGACTGACTTTGTTTACCGACCGAATCGACTCGGATACTGGTCGTATTGATTTTGGTTTGATTTATTCGCCCATATGTGGAATTTATTTAAGAAGGATTTGAGTATGCTTTCTTTATATTTGAGTATGCTTTCTTTCGATGCTTACTGTTTACTATTGACATAGTAATGTGTGATTTAAAAGTGTTGGGGGATGTTGGGTAATCAATTAGTGGGGAATGATATAGGAAAATTCACATTAGTCGGATTCTATAAGGATATGTTGTAAAACATAGTTTCAATAAGTTTACTATCTCATATTAAAAATTGGTGACAATTGGGGTATTGGCTAGGATTGTCGATTTCAAGTCTAAATATCTATAAAAATGGTTTGGCATGAGCCGAACGATATCCCAATATCATAAGTAACAAGCACCTGTTTATTCGCTGCTTCAATGTTTTAATCGCTGAAGAAGAACTTGAAGAAATTTATTAAGGACGATACCCATAAGCCATTGTAATCCCTAGGCAACTGGATGAACCTCGACAAGTCTGGAGTGGATATGAGTAGATGTGAATCGAACAGTCTGATTTCACTTCTATCGCCGGTAGCTAAGACTACTTCTCCCATCAATGATAATCAGCTTACCCGTAGCCCAACACCAACATGGGTTCCGAACAGTCATGGTTATCCTTAGCCTATCAAAGGTCTTCGATACCGTTAACTTTGCCAAACTTGTAATTATAATCCAAATCGAAATTAGTGACATTATTCTCACCAAAATTTTCCCTCAAATAATTCCCCCGTAGACCTGTTCATTTTTTTTAAATATATTACCTTCCATCCTTCCTATTCAATTATTATTTTCATTTATTTCGTTGCAAATATTGAGTTTTATTGCGAAAAAACTAAATTCAATTATAATAAAAACGAAAACAGCAATCTATATTCGTACATTTTTATATATGTATATGTATGCCGGATATATTTTCGTTTTGTATGAATGAATGTTTTTCTAAAATTGGTTTAGAATTAGAAACAACCGAACTCAATTTCTAACAGCATGGCTGTGTGTCGTGTTGCTTTTTTATTGTTGCTGGGTTTTTATATAAAAATTTATGTCCTTTTGGAAACTCGTATTTAATTGGTCTAGCAAATTGTATAGAGGCCACAACAAAGAGGCTAAACAACAATTGCCGTGGGGAAAAGAAATACACTGAAAATATGAATTTTTCAAATCTGCAGAGGATTGAAATGTGAAAGGCCCAAAATGTTGCAAATGTAATTTGAAATATTGCAGAAGGATAGCGACATTTTATAGATTATTTTTTAAAATAATTGGGAACTTTAAAGCAATTAACTAAATTGGAGATAATGGCTAATCCAGACAGAGGAAGTCAAAGATCTTTAGAGTAAAACAAGGAGTCCTCACGTTGTTGTGACCTATATCTTTCTGATATTTCACTCCCACTGGGCGTCATAGAGATCGTAATGTATGCGCATCTAAGGCTGAGAAGTAGAAACAAGGTTCTCAAGTCACTGGCCTGTTGCACTTGGGGTACTGACAAGGATATCTAGTTAAGGTAGTATTTTGCAGGTTTTAGGCTATTTTTCATCGCTAATTTAGTATATCAGGAGGCAGACATACATCTATGCTAGAAATTATCGATATAGGTTCACGTTTTGATATAACCTCTCATTAACCCGATCCTTGCTCAGGAAAACTATATCTATGTTTTCTAATGGAAAACTTATTCCTGAATTGAAATCACAAAACTAAATATATTTACATCTTACATATAACATCTGATGTGACCAAATGCCATACAAGACAGCAAAAGCGTAGGTCGGAAGATCATCCTTAAGGCCAAGACCATATCCGAAAAAAATTCTTTTGACCTATTAAGGATGTAGTCTACATGGCGGATAATACGGAACCTCTCCTAAAATACTACCCCTTAGTATTTAGCTTATCCGAGACCGCAACCTGCTATCTTCATAATCGGCTGAAACCTCCTAGGATAAACAACACCTGGCCTAGCAAAAAAGACCGCACCGCTACATATCCCTACATTCAACTTAAGACCTCAACTAAAGACGTACCGATGGAGTGCATCGGGGTACTCCTTAGCGCGCCTATTAACTGCCCAAGCAAGTGGACCAGAAAGGACGTCATCGGCATAGGTCAAGAGAAGACCACCAGCTGCCGGAATGTCGCACGAAAAATTATTGTACATCATCGGACCGAGCAAAGAACCCTGAGGAACAGCAGCGAAATTCTAGACTGTATCGAAAGCCTTGGCAATATCTAACGACACAACTATAGTACCAAATACCTTTTCCGACGAAGCTGCCAAAAGCCATAGAAATGCCCGGCCTAAAATCAAACTGACAGTCCTGCAGAATTTTCATATCCTCAACAGTTCTTCCAATCCTGGCTAGAATAAGAATTTAAATAACTTCCCAAAAGGCGAGAGAAGGGAAATAGGCCTATAGCTATCGCACTGAGGGGGATTGGAACCACGAAAAACACCACCTCTAAGAGAATTAGCAACAATTCTACATCATGCCAGACTGAATCGAAAACCTTGGCAATATCTAACGACTCAACTATAGTACCGAAACCTTTTCCAACGAAGCTGCCAAAAGCCGTTAAGACCATAGAAAGGGCCCGACCTAAAACCAAACTGGCAGTCCCGCATGATTTTCCTCAACAGTTATTCTAATCCTGACTAGAATAAAGGATTCAAATAACTTCCCAAAAGGCGAGAGAAGGGAAATTGGCCTGACCGCACTGAGAGGGATCGGAAGCCCTCTTTAGTATGTGAACCAACAAAGCCTCCTTCCAAGCCCTAGGGAAATATCCTAAATTTAGACAGTGATTAAAAAGAATGGCGAGGAAGTTCAAAACTTCGTCAGGGATGTTGTCCATACCACAGTATTTACGCAATGACCGGCGTGAAAATACAAAACCAACTGAAGAGAGACGTTGTAGACAGAGGAGTCATATGCATATGGTTCAAGCGTCGAGCTATGTTGGCGGTTGAAGAGATAGTCGCCCAAATCTCCCCCGTCAACATCTCAGACCTACGCTGATCGCAACTAACCCTAGTACCATTCGAGCCAGCAAGGGAACTGACAGGATCGCGTGAACATAAACCTGCCAACCGTTTGACCTTGGCAACAATCTCCGAATTTACAGAGAGAGAGAGAAGTAATTCGTGTACCGACCATTCTCAAACTCCCAAATATTGGCTTCAATCAATCAGTCAATGTTGCCTTCCAGTCCTTGAGGACTAGAAGACTCTCAGGATCACCACCGCACCACTCGACATAGCCGTCTACTTACCCTAATGAAGATCACTGCTACATTTGGAAACTGAAGCCCCAACGGCCTCACGAAAGAGGGAACCTAATTCATTACTACAACCATCTATCTCCGATAAGGATACGTTGCTGGTAGAGCCAAAAATTATTTTCGAGAGACAGATCCGGATTTCTTAGTTTTTGAACCGGATTTTCAGGTAGCAAAACGGGTTTTTACTGTTTTTTCCATGGAATAAATTATCTGCTCAAGAAAATAAGGACGAAAGAGAAGCACAAGGAATATTCCTCATTTGATTTTTCTTCGTGAACATTAGAGTAACAGCAAAAAATGCATCAAGCCATAACTAGCCAGCAAGGAAAGTAGTAAAGTCGGACTGGGCCGACTATATGATACCCTTCACCACTTTGGGTACATTGTACATATGTATCTAAATCTAAACTGATTTCCACGAAACTTACCACACATCATTCTAGACTCAATTCAGTACGCTATGACAAATTTCGTTCAAATCCAATGATATATAGGGACTTTGGTGTACCATTTACATAAAATCGGACGAAAATATACATGGGGGCTACATCTAAATCTGAACCGATTTTCACGAATCTTAACACCCATTATTCTAGACTCAATTCAGTACGTTATGTCAAATTTCGTGCAAATCGAAGGATATATAGTGACTTTGGGACACTATTTACCTAAAATCGGACGAAAATATATATGGGAGCTATATCTAAATCTGAACGGATTTTTTCCCAATTTCAATAGGGCCAAATAAATGATCTAAGCCAAATGTTATCCAATTCGAATCAAAAATGCGACCATGTTACAAACATTTGCACAAAGACATAATACCTTGTACCACAGTTTGGTGAAACGTATAAAAACTTGACCTATGGCTTCCTAAGGAATTTCCACCCCCCAAAATCTTTGTTACACAGTGATTTCTTTAAGTGTAATGCAATTTTTTAACTTTCATCAAAGCATGTTGTTTTTTATTTCCTATTTTTTTGTGTTGTTATTGCAACACAAGGCCTATCCTTATTGGTGTTCGTGTTAGCGTTGTTTGTTGCATATTCGCGCACGCGAATATAAATTGAAGTTTTTATCAGAACTGTGATGTGTCAAATCTCGTTTAAATTAATGAGTTCATGCTCTTGCAATGCTTTGTTCTAAAAACCTGGGAGGCTGATGAAGGATGGCAAAGCACACACACACATACACAAATATATGACTAATGTATTGATGTGTGAACATGTGTGTGTGTGAGTTTGGTGGAAACACAAGTGGTTAGGAAAATGTATTTTAGAAATGTGTGACGATGGTGATGATGAGCAACATACCTCTTCCTTGGTATGGTGTGATGCTCAAGTGGTCTTTTGTTCTCTTCGCATCTTGCCCAAGTGAATATTTTAATGATGCTGTAAATTCATAGATACCACCAATACCAATAGTCTTCTTTAGTGTCATGTCATTAGTTCAGCTGGGAGTAAACATAGCATCGAATATACATACGTATGTGTGGAAGAAAAGTTTTCCTTCATTCAAGGATATTTTTCGTTATTAATGTAAAACATATTTTAATTAAACCATGCAAAATTATGGTAATTTAAAACCGTTTTTCTTTCGTTTCAACCAACCACAAAAATGCACACACATAATCACAACACTTTCAGTATGAGGGGAGAATATTGTTCCGGTTTCATATTCACAAAATTATGAATGACATTCTGGTAAATGTGAAAATTTAGAAAAGGTACCGCCAACCACGTTCACTCCTTCCCATTCTCATTCTCTCAGCGACATCATTATTTCCAATAATATTTGACATAATTGGTTGTGCTACACACCCACCCACACTCACCCTTCTCCCCCACCAAATTTTAGTATGAATTGTGGCACCCTGAGTTTGCTGAGTTTAGTCAGTGGAAACGCTTAATTAGTTGACACGAAAATCAGATGCCACATCCATCCACGCACACACACAGACATACACATTCATACACCTACACTCACATAAGTAGGTATTCCAACCATCCACTGTATGCTTGCGGGGTAATTTGAGTACCAAAATTTTATTTTTGAAAATTTTGTACAGATTATTGAAATTTGCCATGGTTGTACCAAAATCCATGTACCTTGTGGTAGTGGTCGTCGGGCGGTGGATGGATGATGGCTGGCTGTGTTATTAATGCTTGGGGTGTGGTTGAGTTGAGATTTAATGTTGGTAATTAACTTAACGCTATCATAAATTAACGTGCTGATACTTTGAACCTTAAGGCAATGTATTTTTTTGAAAAAGTTGTGAAAATAATTTTGAAGTTTGTTATGTTAATAATTTGTTGTTGGTGGGTAGATAGATGTTCAATGGGGTATTGGGTGTTGGTGAGAGGGATGTTTAAAACTGAGTTGATTATGAAATCCTGGATATAGAGGAGTATTAAAAGGTCATGGAGGAGGAATGATGGCCACGGCGGTCCTGGGAATAGGATGACATTGGATTTAAAGGCTAACAATAACATCATCACATTTTTAGCAGTATTGAAATTCCTCAGTAACGTTTAGTCATCATGGCTTTTGTATTCGGAGGATATAAGAATTTCTAACGATTTAAAAAAAAAAATCGATTAAGCTCGACTTGAAAGAGAAAAATATCAAAAAGAAAAGAAAAATTAATTCCAGGTGCAATTTCACATCACCTGCGACATAAATACATGTTATACATAGCCTAATATGCCTGATAAAGCGCTTTATCGGAAAATTTCGATCATTAAGCTCGACCCGAAAGTGAAAAAAATGTCTTAGAAAAGTCCATACTTTGACTTAGCTTAAAATATCTACGTTGCCAAACTTATCTTTATCTGAATGAGAATTTTGAATATACTAGCGGAATTTAAAATTATCCGGTCTCAGAGGCGAAAAATACCTCCTCATACCTTGTGACAGAACATTCGTTCCATAAGCCAAGCTTAAACAAGATTTCCAGGCGCGTCGGTCTTTTGTGCAGTTTTTCCAATTTGGAAGAACATGTTCGGCAATGTTGTGTTCCACATGATCTTTCCATCTAATTCGTGGCCTTTCTCTTCTGCATGAACCATCATGCTCTTCATCCATTCTCACAACATGACATAGCCAACGTAGTCGCTGCAGCTCGATACGTCTGACTATGCCGATGTCCGACAACTCATAATTCAGTCGACGGCGATATTCACCGGGAACGCCCATAGATCTTTCGGATTTATTTTTTCGCAAACACTCCAAGAGCTGCCTCATCTGCTTGCGTAAGTACCCATGATTCAGATCCACAAAACATCACGGATAGTATCAGCGTCTTGTAGAGTGTGAGTGGTCCGCTCGCAATGTTCGACCCAGTATATCCATATCGTTGGCGTACGCGAGTAACATATGCCGTTTGGTGTACAGAGTGCCATTTCTGTTCACATTTGCATCTCGTATGACCTTTTCCAACAGGATGTTGAACAGGTCATACGACGAACTCTCACCTTCTCTGAATTCTCGTTCTGGTTCGAGAGGTCCTTTCTACCTTATGACTTTCACTACTAATCTTGTGTCAGTTCAAGTTATTCTGCATAACCGAATTAATTTTGTAGGAATGCCGAACGCAGACATGGCTTTAAACACCTCTGAACGAATAGCGCTGTCGAATGGGGCTTTATAATCGACGAATAGGTGGTGTCGATGTGGTTTTAGTGAGTCTTTTCCAGGTATGGTCCAACAATGTCATTGACTATTGGCTTCAGTCGTTCACACAGCACACTGGATAGCACTTGATATGCGATGGGAAGGACACTTATTCCTCTATTGTTGGCACATATCGTATTGTGTCCTTTTTTGTTCATGGGACACAGGATGCTGAGGTTCCAATTTTTGGGAATGCATTCCTTTAGCTAGCATGCTCCTTACCAGTATCTGACTGCCAGTATTGAATAGTTCAGCTGGTAATCCATCGCCACCTGCTGCATTATTCTTCGGCCGATTGATTGCTATTCTGACCTCATCTTGGCTAGGTAGTATACACTCTATACCGTCATCCCTCATGGCTTCTGTTGTATCTTCTTCGCCGCTGCTATTTGATACCAAAATCTTTTCAAAGTGATCATGATTATAATTTGTCATTTTGGGATTTCAGAAGATAAAATATCTCACGTTTCGACATAGTCGCCGCATTTTACGTTTTTGAAAATCAGCATAGGCTTATTTTTTAATACAGATCATATATACATGTCCTGCTTATTTTGAGGTATTTTAATTTTTGGTATCGAATTGTAGAGCCATGTCTCATTCATTATTTACATATGTAAAGAAAATTCGGGTTAATAAATACGATTATCTCGAAACACTGAGCATGATCCTACTCAGGTTAGAATTTTCAAATTCAAAATTTTCATACACAAATATTCGTTTAACCACTTTACAACTGGTTGATTATCTCAAAATTAATATCGTAGATCCTAAGTTGAGTCCTTTTCCTCTCTTTTTAAAAACTTTAAATCTCACCTCCCAGAAATGTTGTGCTTTATGGAGTGTCAAACATTTTCCATCACATTATGCTAATATGATAAACATTTTTAATTAACTGCCGTCTTAGTTTCCCCCACCTTTTGGCAACTCATTACAAATTGGCCTGTTGAAAACTATAACAAACAAAAGGTAGTGCTAACAGCAACAGAAAATAAGTCTGTAAAACTTTGTCAACAATGGAAATTTCTTGGAACAAAGTTTGAAACCACAAGGAATTTAAGGTACACAAATACACTGATATTTTAATACTATGTTGAACTGGGTATAATGACAACTACCACTGAACTCTATGTTTCTGCGGATCTATATTCTGAGCCTGGGCAATATTTCGCGATATTTGCATTCTCTTGACCGGTTTGAGGGACATAGCTCCTCTGCAACATATTTTTCGAATAATGTTTTTCCGGAATAAAAACTTACATAATGCGAGTAATTTTGTTATTTTACACATACAAATTTTGGTTTATTTGACCCGCTAAATATTGATGGTCAGATTTCGCGACGATTGACCCATAACTGTGGTCTTCACGGTGTCTTCAAATTATAATGGACAGACGTACAAAAACACATGTCTAGATCGACTCAGCTTGTCGAAATATGACGATCGGTATAATAAAAAGTGGGTCTTGGACCAATATTTCGTGGCGTTACAAACATTTTGGGCCACACAAAGCTATAAAACCATGTCAACATAGTTCTGTAGGATATAAACATAATAATTTCAAAACTTTTTATCATTTCGCATACTTAAGTCAAAAATTAAAAAAATATATATTCAGAATTTAATAGAACAAATGTTTGTCCTGTCAGAAATGCCAAATTATAGGATCTTATTTTTCTAAAAGTTTGTAACCCTTTATGTCTGGCTGGATGGAGCGCAGGATAACTTTCGAAGGGGGTAACCGATTTTATACAATAATCCTAATATTTCTTCTAAACTTAAATCAAGTTCGAAGATGGGGAATAATTTATATAATAATATGTTAACCATTCCAGTATAATATTGGAAAATGTGACACATCGGTCTACTTCTTATAAAACCTCTCCTACAAAGTGTCAAAATTTTGAGAATTTATTAATGCTAGACTAGATAAAATTCGAGGATAGGACTCATCTGTCCACTTCTACTTCAAGACATACCCTGCTTGTCACGTAGGCCACACCACAAAATATTCGTTTGAAATATTTTGAAATTTAATAAAATTTGAAATATTTTGAGGGATACAGCCGCATATTTCCAGAAAAGTGTCTTTAGTTTGGCAGTAACATTTTGTTGGAGGGTGAAATGTGTTAACATAGTCCCTATGTAGACCTCTGTGTTAATATTTGGTACTTGGAAGACTTTCGATTGAGATCCATTATATGATAAGAATAACTTATTCCATTTTCAGTATGTTGAAGCCCTGCAAGCATTTGGAAGTGAGTTTCTAACTCCATCTTCAAATAATTATCTACTTCGACACTTATTTTTTGTAAAAGGGTGATACTTCGTAATTTTACAATAACAAATGAATTGCTATCCAATTTCGATCGACTGTAGTAACTAGTTAGTTAAATGAAAGGAGATGGAAATTCGATAGCTTCGTAATTTAACTGTCGTTCTATAAATATTTGTCAACGAATAAAAATTTGAAAATTTGAATTTGAAGAAATGAAACACGCATTCGTCACTTCTTAAACGTATCTTCTTAGTGAAAGTTGAAAGTAACTAAGGCGATACTATTTAAGGTAACAAAACAGTGTCATTTTGGAGTGTCGCTTTATTAACTTCAAATTGTGACGAAGAAGATATTTTTTAAAGGTAACGAGTACGTAGTTCATTTCTTCCCAAACGGTATAACCTATTTGTTAAAAATACGATATCGCCTACGAGTGTTTTCATCGTCTGGTAGTAACTTTTTGGATATGTTTTGGATAGAAAATTCTTGCTGGGAGGTTTTAACCCCAAATGTGACTGTATGTTGACATTTTACGATGAAGGGTATACTAAGTTCTTCCCGGCCGAACTTAACAATATTAGATTAGTAATTTTTGCCAGCCTGTCCATGCCTATAAATATTTATACCCTTCACCACACTGTGGTACAGGGTATTATGTCTTTGTGCATATGTTTGTAACATGCTAAAGGACACGAGATAGACACATGGTTCCTTTTGAAAATATACATAGAATCACTCTCTGAGTCGATTTATTCATGTCCGTCCGTCTTTGAATGTTAAATTGTAAACAAAGTACATGTCGCATTTACGATCCGAATTGAATGAAATTTGGCACAGCTCGTTTATTTGGCCCAAAGACGAACCCTATTTAAAATTGGGAAAATCGGTCCAAATTTAGATAAAGCTCTCATATATATTTTCCGATTTAATGTAAATGGTGTATCGCGTCCCTATATATCTTTCGATTTGGCACAATCGTACTGAATTGAGTCTAAAATAATGTGTGCTAAGTTTTGTGAACATCGTGGGACTAGAATGACGTTATTACGTTGCAGACATGCAAACATAGCTTCCATATTTTTTGAACGGGTGTCTGATTGAGATTTAGTATTGAACAGAGCTTTAAATCAATTTACATAAATTTGTCCCATTGTACGCAAACGACTCTAAATTTGATGTTAGTCGGTTCATTTAAAGATAAAGATCACATATTTAAAATCGTTCAATTTCATGTCAATGTTCCTTGGAAAAGGCGACGTCTGTTAGGATACATATGTAGAATATACCCAAACTGATGAAGGGAATCATATAGTCGTCCCTGTCCGACTTTGCTACTTTCCATTCTGGTTATTAATATGGAGCTCTGAAATTTTGCGCTGACATTGCTAGTACTCCTAAAATTTTTGGTATTGAAAATGGGATATATCGGTCCACGTGTTAGTGTAACCCCCATATAACTCCCCAATATTCCAAAAATTATTAATATTGACCCAATTTTCAGGGTAGCCTCTATGCATATAAAGCATCACCCAAATGAATTTTTACACGTTTTTCAGTGAAATTGGCTGTAAGTTTTTATTTTGGGTTCTGATTTTATAGCACATCCTTGTACTCAAAATTATTAAGATTGAACCAAATTGAGGGTAGTCCCCATATAACGGTACCCCCACGCCTCTGTATTTTGGGAAGTTTGGACACGTTTTTCAACCGGAATGACTCTATTTTGGTATTTTGTATTCTCAGTGGCTGTCAAATTTCACTAGCCAAAATGATCAATATTGATCCCGTTTTTTTAGTATAGTCCCATATAACGGTAACCCCACTATTATGTATTTTGGGAATTTAAATCATCTATATCTTATCATAACTTGAGTTTTCTCCTAGGAGCTACCATTAATTTAAGACATTTTGTATGCCATCCTAATAGCGAAGGGTATAAAAAGTTCGACAGGGTCGAACATAACATCGCTTATATTTGTTTATCTTTTCCAAAATGATTTATTGGAAGTGGCTCAAATTTTGATTTATCCTCCCCTTAATTCCATAAAGATCACGGGCCTTTATAAAGACCAATTGTATGTATGGATACCATTTGTTCGCTGAGGACAAAGTATATTTGTCCTAATTTCTTATTTCACTAATTTTTCTTCCAGTTATTTGGGGTTCTTTATTTCGATATATGAGGTTATTTTGGTTTACAACTGGATTTATTAAGACAAATTGGTCGGATTGAATGTGTATAGAGAACACTGGTATGCAGAGAGATTACAGGTCTGTATAGAAATCATAGGTGCTTATAGAAACCACAGGAGCGGAGCGTATTAAGACTAATTGGCCTGTATATTGAATACAGGGGTATATGGTCTTTATAAATACCACATTTTAATTGTATTAATTTTTCCCAATTGTATTAATTTCATCTTTATTTCCGAAATATTTGGAGAAGGCAATTTCCTTAAAACATATTGACCACTCCAAAATGTGAGTCTAGACAAGTCTTGAGTCGAATATTGTTCGAATAATTGTAAAATCCGTAATAAGTAGAAAATTCTTATTTTCAGGACCACACTTGTTGTTTATTGTTTTTCCGTTAGAGAAAGTCAAATTTATAACGATCACAGTACTTATCGTAAATAAACAATTACATCGTCTAGCACATGTCAATAAAGGACTGTTATCTTCGAAATCGGATCACTTAAGGAAGTGACACATTAAAGGACAATAAATTGCTTCGTGGCAAAAAATAACAAACAAACAATAAAACTAAGTCAACAATCGAAAATTTCAAAAAAATTCAAATACTCTCAACAAGGACAACAAACAATCAAAACACTGAATCAACAAACAGCAACGTGGAGGGGTTGAAATCTACACAAGAGGATATTCCATGGATAGCTACTTCAGATGTGACAGCTAAAATGACATTTATTTTTTTGTGTTTATTCAAATGACTGAAAATTTGTGTAAATGGAAAATGACAAAAGGACGAAGTTCAAGTAGTTGCAACCCCTTTTGATAGATATTTGAAATTTATGACAGAAATATTCATAAATATTGACTCCGACGGCAACAATTAGATTAAGATTTTGAAATAATAATTTATTAAAATATTGGAATCCTTTTCACCTGGAGATTTCTTTCTAAAATTCATTGATTCCAATAAGAAACGTCAACCTTTTTTATTCGTTAACCTTTATTGATTTGTGATGCCATAACATTTAAGCTGCCATAAAAAAGGTGAAACAGCTTTCAGCTTTATTTCTTTTTAAGTAGCCCAATAAGTAGTCAATAAGAAGATGGGAGCCGGAATGTTGTTATTTTTTAAAGACATTTTTCTGGGTGCTTCTTTTTTGTGGTCGAAGAAAACGATTTTACTACGTGACATTTTTGTGGTCAGACAATGGCCAATGCTGCTGCTGTATGGGTAATGGAGAAATTGCCGGAAAAGTAGCTAACAACATTTAATCCAACATAAAAAATGTATTTTCTTCTGCTAACACCTTTGGGTGGTAGTGAGAAAAGAAGGGTATTATTGGACAGATGGATACGACTTCCAGCTAAGTAGGAATTTTAATACAACTCACTCTGCTTTTTTTGGGAGTTCTTTTTTTTTTTTTTGTTCTTATTTTCGTTTTTAAGAAGGGTAGTTATTTTCTGGTTTTGTCCTTAATCCCTGAAGGCTTTTTAAGTAAAAATGTGTACAGAGTATTTTTTGTTCTGTTGCAAAACACATGGTCAGCACCCACAGAATCCCATTAAATTGTTACATTTTTGGGTTTAAAATGTTGGAAAAAATATTTTTTTAAATGTTTTTTTTTCTTCATTTCCTCATTGAAAATGCGTAACAGTGTAAGTTTCAAATTATCAGCTTCCTTGAGTTTTAATTGAGTGTCCGAAAATTGCTTACATTATCCTTAGAAAAGGATTAATTTTAGCGTTAAAGTACTTCCGTATCGGCGTTTTTGTATCTTAGGGTAGAGGAAGGTGACATTATTAGTTACATTAAGTTTGGAATTAATGATGTTACTTAGTATTAAACCCTCTTCCGGAAGAGGATATAAAAATGTAAGTGCTTTGTGAACTATGGGTCAGTAGATTTCCAAACACTGGTATACCAAAAGCTTAGCCAATTTTTACGAATTATTAAAATGTTTCATTTAATGGAATTCGAAAAATGAGGAAGAATTACTTAGAATGTTAATGGTACCATCGGAATTTTCATATATTTTTATACCGTCCACCTCGAAATATTCGTGGGAGACCCCCATATTTTTTTATCAGATTAACATTTAATGTCGATATTGGGTATACGGTACTACTACTCATAGGATGAATTGGTATAGTCCCCATATAACGATACGTCCGAATGTACATATGTATCTTCGGGGAGAGGAAGGTGGCATTATTAGTTACATTAAGTTTGGAATTAATGATGTTACGTAGTATTGAAACCTCTTCCGGAGGATGATATAAATATGTAAGTGCTTTGTGAACTATGGGTCGGTAGAGCTCCAACCACGATTATCCAATTGTTACGAATTATTTAAATGTTTCATAAAATGGAATTCGAAAAAAAGAGGAAGGATTACGTAGAATGTTAATGGTATCATCGGAATTTTCATTTATTTTTATACCGTCCATCTCGAAATATTCGTGGGGACCTCCATATTTTTTCCGATTAACATTTAATTGTCGATATTGGACATACGGTACTACTACTCATAGGATGAATTGGTATAGACCCTATATAACGATACGTCCGAATGTACATATTTACCACACCATTTTCGGACTTAAGAACCCAAAATACCAAATTACTGACAAATTGATTCAAAAAACCCCATATTGGGGGTACCGTACTATGAGGGCTACCCTTAAAACTGAGTTAAAAATTAAAAATTTTTAGTACGAAAATGTTCTATATAATCAGAACCCAAAATACAAAATTACAACCAAGTTTTTTGGAAATTAAAATACCGAATATTGGGGGGTACCGTTATATGGTGGGGTTATTGACTTGGGTCAATGTTATTAATTATTAGTACGGAGTACCCAAAACACCAAATTATAACCAAATCGGTGGAAAAACGTTATCCAAATGCCCAAAATACAGAATATTGGGGGGGTCAATATTCGTCACTTTTAGTGCGGAGATATGCTATACCACGATAATCAAAAATGCCTATTTACATCCAATTCTCTTGGGAAAAATGTCTAAAATCCCCAGAATACCGAATAATGGGCGTACCGTTATATGGGTGCTACACGAAAACGTGGTCTGATATGTGCCATTTGCAATACCAAACATCCTAGGAATACTAGCAAAGTCTGTGCATAATTTCAGAGCTCTATCTTAAATATGGCGATCTCTATCGTGATTTAAACATACAGACAGATATGCGTAAATCGACAAAGAATTTTATTCTGATCAAGAATTTTTGTACTTAATGGGGTATCCGGTGAATATTACAAGGAATGACAAATTTACGCTACAATCCATCATATCAAGCCATATTCGCCAAAAAAACGTAACCCTCAATTTGTTTTGTTACAAACTAGTTTTATTTTAAACTATAATTCTAAATTTCAAAATAATAGCTTTATTACATCTGAATTTATTAAAACAAAACCTTCTTCTGTAAAATTTCAAATTGAGGATTACGTTTTTTTTTTGGCGAATATGGCTCGATATAGTAAAGGGTATAAAAATAGAGAAAACCCAGTAAGGAAAGTAATAAAGTCGGACTGGGCTGACTATATGATACCCTTCACCACTTTGGGTATATTCTACATATGTATCCTAACAGACGTCGTCTTTTCGAAGGAACATTGATATGGAATTTAACGAACTCAAATATGTGACCTCTATTTATACGTGAACCGACAAACATCAATCCATACACATCCCTTTCCACAACCAATCGGGCCGATTTACAGTCGTTTGCGTACAATAGGACAAATTTATATAAATCGATTTATAGCAAACTTGATACACGTTCAAAATGTAGTCGCAATCAGACCCGTTCGAAATATATATGGAAGCTATGTCTGCATATGCACTATAAAAAACGCAATAACGTCATTGTAGTCTCTACTAGATGCGTTGTGCAAATTTCGTGACAATCGGACAAACACTAGGTGTTTTGTGCACCATGTTTCTAAAATCGGACGATTTCAACGAAACTTAATTTAATTATTATTAACTTCAGTACATTGTACAACATTGTGTGCCAGTAGTACAAACTTTGGGTCTTTAATGCACAATTAAACATAAAATTGGAAGAAAATATATACGGAAGCTATATTTAATCTGAACTGATTTTCACAAAACTTAGCACACATCATTCTGGACACAATTCAGTACGCTAAGCCAAATTTCTTGCAAATCGAAAGAAATATAGAGACTAAGGTGCAGGATTTACATTAAATCGGACGAAGATATATATTTCGCGAAACTTAGCACACATCATTTTATACTCAATTCACTACGCTGTGGCAAGTTTCGTGCAAATCGAAAGATATGTAGGGATTAGGGCGAAACTATATTTGGTAGCTATATCTAAATCTGAACCGATTTTCACAAAACTTACCACATATCATTTTAGACTCCATTCAGTACGCTGTGGCAAATTTCGTGCAAATCGAAAGATATGTTGGGACTTTAGTGCACCATTTACCTAAAATCGGACGAAAATATCTAAATCTGAACCGATTTTCATAAAACTTATCACGTGTACATTGAAAGATATGTAGTGAAGCATTTACATTAAATCGGACGAAAATATATATGGGAGCTATATCTAAATCTGAACCGATCTTCGCGAAACTTAGACTCCATTCAGTACTCTATCCCAAATTTCTTGCAAATCGAAAGAAATATAGGGTTCGTCCTTGGGCCAAATAAATGAGCTTTGCAAAATTTCATTCAATTCGGATCGTAAATGCGACCTGTACTTTGTTTACAATTTAACACCAACAGACGGACGGATGCATAAATCGACTCAGAAAGTGATTCTATGCATATTCTCAAAAGTAATCATGGGTCTATCTCGTTTCCTTTTGCCTCTTACAAACCTATGCACAAAGACATAATAACCTGCACCACAGTGTAGTGCTCTATTTTTAGGTGTGACCCTTATAAAACGGTTTCCTATAATTTTGGTATTTTTATATGTTTTTTTTTTCGAAATGACTGTCATTTCAAATACAGTGAACTCCCGATAAGGTGAACACTCAAACTGACCTAAATGTATTGAAAAAATCAGAGAATTTGCGGTAAATAATGTGAATTAGCGAATCGAAAATATGAACAAATCCGAAAATATGAACTTCCCCGACATTAATTAGTTCACATTATCGAGAGTTCACTGTTTTGGGTGTTTACATTAGTTAGAGTTACTGCATTTGTTTCTAGTGGAATAGCAAATAATACCAACAATTTCAATATCCGATTTTCACCAGATTTTCGGTATTTGACGTTTTTTTATTAAAAATTAAAAAAAATGTTTATATATGTATGCATATATATATATATATTTATGTATATTAAAAATATAATAAATGTCCTTGTTTAGGCGATGGGCTTGCTTTTCTCCTCGCCGTGGATTACAATTCTCATTAAAAAAATAAAAATTCCATACAACGGTATCGCACGATTTGATCCTTGAGATCCTTTTATTTCACTCGATAGCACTCAATTCCAAAGAAGAATTTTGTGCCATGGCCGGGTATATAGAAAGCCCTGTCGAATTTTAGGACTTTTTTACTTGTTTAATTGTTTTTTTTTATCAATTTTTGTTTCAAATTTAAATCCCAGTTAAAACCGAGATCTAACATGTATTCTTTAAAACACCCTTTTGATTTTAGATGTTCCAGTAAGCGGAGATCTGACGAAATGGAGGACTTTGGCTTATTCCAAAAAGCAACGTCAGAAAAGGTATGCAACTTTTTTTCTTTTTCAATTCAACAAAAAACGCATGCAAAGTCCCCAGCCTACATAACAATTTATTTTCGAAATCTATAATGGATCCTTTCCCTTAATTTTGGTCCTGACACTAACGTCGGATTTGCAACTGATTTAAGGAACCTTATACATAGTCTTCATAAAAATACTTTTACAAAATTGTAATATATGAAACTTCCTCCCTCTTCCTTCATACAAAATTGCTGGTCATTTTAAATGTCCATTTCATTTTTCACATATTCATTTGTTTTTTCTGCCGGACAGCAATGACAAAGTTTTCTCAAAACTTTCACTTTACAAAATCTATTTTGTTTTAATTATTTCAGACATTGAAAGTGTGTATGTATGTGTGTGTAAGCGTTTTTTCTGCAAAGTACTCGTACATGTATTTAGGAAACAAAAAAGTTTAGGGCCCACTTAACAAAGTGTGAGTAATTGAAACATTTATGCTGCTAATTGTAAATGTCTGGAATGATTTCCAGTTGCTGTTTTTTTCCATCGCTTTGATGATTGTTGTTAAAGTACTTATGTTAATTAGTATTCGTAGAAGTTTCTAAACGATTTGTCGTCTGGCAATAATGCAGAAAAAAAACGAAACGGCAATATTTGTAATGAGTTTTTTTTCTGAATTTTTATTTTGTCATGCCTGTCGTTAATTAAGAAGATCGATACAAATAAAATTGAGAATACATAAACTTAATTGGTATTACAGGAAAATGTCATTAAATGGATGAAACAAAATGTTATAATAAAAAATAAAATAAAATTAGGATAAAAAAAGCAAATAAATAATTTAAATATTAAGGGTCAATCATTAAAGAATATTTTTCCATGGCCTACTAGAGGCGTGGGTGGCGTAGGGGATGATAGATACCAAGCAACGGTTTTGATTCGCTTTAACATGGCGAAGTCCAGGCTTATCTTGGTCCCTCTTTCATCTCAGTTGTGGACACTGAGCTAATATTATATTATAGTTGCCATGAAACGAGACATGAATTTGGCTGCGGATTTATGGTTAATAGGAGAATAAAAGACCTCGTCTCCAGATTCACTCCAGTAGATGAGCGAATTGCTATAATCCGTACAAAAGCGAAGTTCTTCTACATCAGTCTCATTTGCGCCCATGCTCAGATGAACAGAACAAAACATATTTTACGAGTGCCTATAAACAGCATATGACCGTTGCCCTTCCCATGATATTAAAATTCTGCTAGGAGATTTTAATGCAAAAATCGGAAGGGAAAATATCTTTGATATATTTTCCTTCATGAGGAAACATCCGACAATGGTATGAGGTTGATTGACTTTGCGGCAGAAAAAAACATGATAGTTAGCAGCACCAGATTCAAGCATCTCGATATACACAAGGTCCGATCGATCCGAGGAGCGAATATCGATTCCGACCATTACCTTGTGGCAGCCAAGGTACGTACCCGTCTTAATGTAACAGCAAAGGTGCGTTCTAACACAACCAGAAAACTCGACGTCGAAAAGCTGCAAACACAACAGGTAGCCGAAGCCTACACCGCTCAACTTACCGACCTGCTTGAAGAAAGCACTTCTTGTCCCGATAATACACACACAATGGCAAAGAATTGCCAACTCCCTACAAACTGCAGCAAAAGCAACACTTGGGTACCAAAAACCACCACCAAGAAACCCATGGTATGATCAGGAGTGTCGTAATGCTACTGATGTGAAAAACGCAGCGTATAGGGTAACCCTGCAGACTTTAGCAACACGTAACGTGATGGAGAATTACCGGGAGAAAGGGAGAAACGTGTTTTCAGAAAAAAAGAAAGAACAAGAAAAACGTGAGCAAATAGAGATTTACAGGAGTCAGAATGAAGTCCGGAAATTTTACCAACAAGTAAAACACAAACCGAAGGCTTTGGTGCAGGCATATCCTCCTGTAGAGATGAAGAAGGAAAACAGATACAGACAGCGTGTTGAGGATCTGGAAGCAGCATTTTCAAAATCTTCTGGTATCAAATAGTGGCGTTGAAGAAGATACCCCAGAACCAATAAGAGATTATGGTATAGAGTGTATACCACCTAGTCAAGATGAAGTCATAAAAGCAAGTAATCGGCTCAAGAACAATAAAGCAACAGGAGCCGATGGGTTACCAGCCGAACTATTCAAGACTGGTGGCCAGATGCTGGTCAGGAGCATGCACCAGCTGATTAGTATAATTTGGCTTGAGAAATGCATGCCCAATTATTGGAACCACAGAATCCTGTGTCCCGTGCACAAAAAAGGAGACAAGACGATATGTGCCAACTATTGAGGAATAAATCTCCTTCGCACCGCATATAAAGTGCTATCCAGTGTGCTGTGTGATAGACTGAAGCCAATGGTCAGTGACATCATTGGACCATACCAATTCGGCTTCAGGCCTGGCAAATTCACCTTTGACCAGATTTTTGCACTGCGCCAAATCCTGGAAAATACCCATCGGCACATATTCGTCGACTATAGAACCGCATTCGATAGCCCTATCCATTCAGAGGTATTTAAAGCCATTTTTGCGTTCGGCATTCCTGCAAAATTAATATGCTATGCGGGATAACTTTAACTGGTACAAGGACTGCAGTTAAAGTCGGAAAGGATCTATAGGAGCCCTTTAATACTGGACGAGGATTCAAACAAGGTGACAGTTTGTCGTGTGACCTTTTTAACTTCCTGTTGGAAAAGCTCATTCGAGAGGTAAAGGTCAACAGAAATGACAATCTGTACACCAAACAACACATGTTATTCGCATACGTCCAAGACATCGACATAATGGGTCGAATATTGGGAGCGGGAACAGCAATCTTTGAGCAAATTGAGAAGGAGGCTGCCAAAGAGGGTCGGCAGTAAATGGCAAGAAGACTAAGCTGATAGTATCAACGCGGAAGACGTCCAGTAGACTCGGAACAACAGTGGAACTTGAGAACTGCAGCATCGAAGTAGTCGAAGATTTTATATACCTTGGTACCGCCGTAAATAAAACGAATGACATCAGTTTTGAAATTCGGAGAAGGGTTGTGATGGTCAACAGATGTTGCTATGGTCTAAGTAAGCAGTTTAGAATCAAGGCCACCTCCCACCAGACCAAACTCACACTTTATAAGACGCTGATACTACCCGTGCTATTATATAGATCTGAAGCATGGGTACTTGCGCTAGCAGATGAGGAAGGTCCTGAGTGGTTGGAAAAAAAAATTCTCCGAAAGATCTACGGGCCGATCTGCGTCGACGGTGAATATAGGCGTCGAATGAACCACGAGCTTTACAATTTATACGCGGACATCGACATAGTCAGTCGCATTGAGCTGCAGCGACTACGGTGGCTAGGCAATGTTGTACGAATGAATGAGAATGCCCAACTCAAAAGGCATATAAAAGTGAGTCTACTGATGGTTCACGCAGAAGGGGAAGGCCACGAATTAGATGGAAAGACCAAGTAGAAACAACATCTTGGAACGTGGTCTTCCAAATTGGTGGATTTGTGCACAAGACCGACGCGCTTGTTAATCTTTTTTAAGCTCGGCTTATGGAACAACCGTTTTGTAACAAGCCAGCTAAGTGAGTACTAGAGGCGTGGCTTTTTTAAAGAATATTTTTTCATGGTCTACTAGGAACTGTGTGTTTTTGGAAGCTTAGAAATCCTGTAAAATTTACTCTACAAATCGAATGCCTTTCGATTTTAAAGTTCGATCCTGAATATGACATCTTAAAGAGAAAAGTTTCAAATTTCATTACATTCATAATGGAATTTAATCCAATATGTAAATTATATTTGTAATATTGAATGGAAATAGAGGACATATCTGTTGCTTTGGCGGGAGGCATAAATTAACACTTCAATTCATGCGATATTTTAAATTTAAATTCAAAATAATTGGTAGAGATTTTCTGTTGTATCAAAAGTCAAGTGAAGCGTTAAATAAGCCGAAAACACTGATAGCATATTAAGCTTATTACGATGCAGACCTAGTGTTTTGTATTGGCACTTTATTTTGTCTTGTGCAGAACAAAGACAATCGCCTGTCATTCATTCGAATGGTGGTTGAAGTAGAAATCCTTATGACAGGGGGTCTGATGTCGTTGACAGGTTTCAATCAAGTCATAAAATTTGTTCCAATACTATTTTTTTCTTTTATAATATTTTTTAAATATATTTTTAAGGAACTTCCATAAGCGTGGATGTTTTAAAGAATATTTTTAAGGACCTTCATAAGCGTGGATTTTTTAAAGAATTTTTTTAAGGACCTTCCATAAGCGTAAATTTTTTTAAAGAATTTTTTTAAGGACCTTCTATAAGCGTAGATTTTTTAAAGAATATTTATTCAAGGACGTGGATCTATTAAAGAATATTTTTTCAAGGACTCAACAAGGCTTAGATTTTTTAAAGATTTTTTTAAGGACCTTCCATAAGCGTAGATTTTTTAAAGAATTTTTAAGGACCTTCCATAAGCGTAGATTTTTTAAAGATTTTTTTAACAATCTTTCGGCCCTAATGCGTAGATTTTTTAAAGATTTTTTTAAGGACCTTACATAAGCGTAGATTTTTTCAAGAATTTTTTTAAGGACCTTCCATAAGCGTAGATTTTTTTTCAAGAATTTTTTAAGGACCTTCCATAAGCGTAGTTTTTTTTCAAGAATTTTTTAAGGACCTTCCATAAGCGTAGTTTTTTCAAGAATTTTTTAAGGACCTTCCATAAGCATAGATTTTTTAAGGGACACACTCTCATTAACTCCATTACCACTGAATCCACGAAGAAAAATCCTCACTCAAACTATTAAAAATTTGTCATCTTCGTTCTCAGTTCCTTTGCTAATTCATTTTGAGGGTAAATTGTTCACTTGAATGAATATATGAATATGTCTGTCTGTCCGTCTGTGTCTGTTTCACCACATGTACAAATTCCCAAACTCTACTTAAGTGTCACAGATGGAGGTGTGAGTTTATACATTATGGGATTTTTTTCCACTTTGTTTGTCCTCTCAGTAACGCATTCAAAATATTTCTTCTCGTGTCTTTTTTTTTCAAATAAATAAAAAGTGAAGAAGGAAAAAAGGAAGATAAAGAGGAAAACCCCCGCAAATGGAACTTGCAAAATGCCTAGAAGGTGTTTTATGAAGAGTGCGGCATACAACCAAAAAATATATATTCTTCCTTGAATAAACACAAGTAAGGTTGCCTACCACAAAACCTATGCATCGAAGTGAGAATACACACACAATCAGCGAAGGATGAATGAAAAGAATGAAGTAAACAAAATATTTACGAGTGAAAAAAATTCAATTTCCCTTAAGTATCCCGTTTCAGTTGCAATTTATTCAAACTTAAAAAAGTAACATTTACATCTACAGTTTCCCTTTGCATTGCGTTTGGCGTGGTATGGAGGTTGTGTGTGATTAACCATTACCACAGTGTACTTATGCTTCATACCAGGCATCTTGTGGCAAGCTTCCATATATAGAAGATATTTCATCACAGAATCATTCCTTGTCTGTCTAGTCCAGCATCGGGCAATCCACCACACGTGTGCTCTCGTTGAGAGTAATTTCTGTGTAAAGAAAAACACAAAAGAGTGGCTCTTTGCCTTCGTCTGGTCTAATCTAATGGTAGCACCAATTCCTTTGCCATTTGCCATTCTGTATTCTGATTGTCCTACCTACCCCCTAAAAACAGCCCCATTTCAACATCAATAATGTAGACGAATGTTCGATTTTGGAATATATTTTATATGTAAATTTCTGTTAAAATGTAACCAATTCTTTGGTAAACTATTATGTATTTGAATTATCAAATGGAATTGCCGAATATTCGGTTGGAAAGATAATATTCGGTTTTAGAGTGTGGAGAAAATGAAAATGTACAAAGAAAGCACTATGAAATGGGTCTAGGTCCTAGTCAATCAGGCTTGGTATCGCATACATCACCTTGATTTACAAAATCTATAGCAATACTACTTATTCTCAAATTTTAAATTTTTACTTCATGGACATTAATTTTGAATTTAAATGAATTAAAACGGCTCAGTTGAATGATTATTATTAGATTCCAATGCCAGAAATTCGGTTGATGGAACCAGACTTTTTTCGAGTTGCGAATTGCATAATCCTATATGGTATCTTGACAGAGACTACATCTCAGGTGATCCATCCCTTGATGGATGGATACCCTACACAACAATGTTGTCAGGGTATTGTACCCATCCGTCTGTCCATTATAATTTGTATACATGATCTCGGCCACAGTTATGGTCCAATAATTATACCCTTCACCACTCTGTGGTACAGGGTATTATGTCTTTGTGCATATGTTTGTAACAGGCAAAAGGAAACGAGATAGACACATGGTTCCTTTTGAGAATATGCATAGAATCACTTTCTGAGTCGATTTATGCATGTCCGTCCGTCTGTCCGTCCGTCTGTAGATGTTAAATTGTAAACAAAGTACAGGTCGCATTTATGATCCGATTTGAATGAAATTTGGCACAGGTCACTTATTTGGCCTAAGGACGAACCCTATTGAAATTGGGAAAAATCGGTTCAGATTTAGATATAGCCCCCATATATATATTTAACCGATTTAATGTAAACGATCCCTATATATCTTTCGATTGGCTCGAAATTTGGTACAGCCTAATCATTTAGGTCTAGAATGATGTGTGCCAAGTTTCGTGAAAATCGGTCCAGATTTAGATATAGCTCCCATATATAGTTTCGTCCGATTTCATGTAAATGGTGCACCAAAGTCCCTTTCGATTTACACGAAATTTGGCATAACGTAATGAATTGAGCCTAGAATGATGTCGATTTCGAGAAAATCGGTCCAGATTTAGATATAGCTCCCATATATAGTTTCGTCCGATTTCATGTAAATGGTGCACCAAAGTCGCTATATATCTTTCGATTTGCACGAAATTTGGCATAACGTACTGAATTGAGCCTAGAGTGATGTCTGCCTTTTTCGTGAAAATCGGTCCAGATTTAGATATAGCTCCCATATATAGTTTCGTCCGATTTCATGTAAATGGTGCACAGATATAGCTCCCTTTTATTATAGATTGATTATAAGTAATTGACGCACCAAGGATCCAATAGGCTGATAGGAACAAAACGTTCTGAAATTAGTATAACCTAACCTGTGACAAGTTTGTTTGAAATCGCTTAATATTTGGATAGAGCTTCCATATATATTTTCGCCCGATTTCAAGTAAATTGGGCATCAAACTGAAACGGAACAAAAACTTTATTTTTGTCTGTTTTTCTGGTCGCTCTAGAGGTCACAATTATGACCCGAATATCACGATATTTTACATCAGGAAGATAATCTGGTCATACGATAAGCATGACTGTTTTGATGAAGATCGGTCAATATTTAAATAGGCCCAGACTTTTGTATGAAAAATTACAAAATTTGTATTTTATGGCGAATATATTTAGTTCTCAAGAATATAGACCCAAGAAGTTGATATTATATCTAAGTGGAGTGATTTACCTTTAAATTTATAGCAATTCTATTGTTGTATGTACCCGGATGTGGGAGTTATACGTAAATATTTACAGGGATTTACCTATTCTGATATTATTTAGTGTTACAATTACCATACTAAGGGGAAGGAAATGTTGCGCTGATGGCTAGGACATTTTGCATGAAGTTCTGGTTATGGTCAAGGATGACGTTTACAATTTTCGGTAAAGATCGGATGAAATTTAGAGGATGAAATGTACAGAAAACTCAATTTTGTGTGTGTTTTTCAAATCGCTATATAAATCACAATTATAAGCCGAACATCACAACGCACGGGGAAGGGAATCTGGGCGACTAATTAGGGGTTTTTGCTAATGATGGGTGTTTTGCTAATGATCGGTCAATAATCAGTGGGTCAAATCAACCAAGACTTCTCTATATAAAATCCACGTTATGGTGTCAATGTCCACCCGAGAAATCAAGGTTCGGAAAAGATGCCGGGCTAAGAAAGAGGTTGACCACTAAGCGGTCAAATATAGCGAAAAAATCACCGAATCGGAATGTAGATCCGCAGAAAGTATGAGTTCCATGGTAATTTTGCAGGGTCGACCCCTTCCGATTATATTGCTCCGCTCACTAGTTTTAATCTACATTTTATTTTTTGACTGTTTCTGTTTGTATGTTCTACTCACATCAACAACAATTTTACAAGTCTGGTCAGGTGTAATAATATTTAGAAGCTCAAGTAGACCCCAAGTTTTCCGTAGTTAGGTACATTCAGATGTCATTATCCATGTCAAAGTGCTTTATCCACGAACTACTTTCGTATTTGTTTGATGATTTGTTTTTGATGGTACCGATAGGTCCAATCCTCGGACTTAGTTTGAGGTTCGTACAAATGCAATTATGTGCGAAGTTTAGGTCACATCGGATATTTCGTGATATAATTTTTTCAGGAGTGGATCAATATTCCCTATCTTCGAACTTATTTTAATTATGGAAGAAATATTACGGTTACAGTCTTCGAGAGTTGTCGTACGCATATGTCAGCAAGGCAGACATATCTCAAATGATTTGAAATGGATTTTGTACAATAGGAGTCTAAAACCAATATGTCGATGAGATACATTGCCTGAGGGCTGAAACATCTTTGTAATAGGTAAAATGTTTCATAAGTTCACCCAGGCCTTACTTTTTATCGGATAATAATAATATTTCGCAATATTTGCACTCTCTCGACCGATTAGATGTCAAGAGCTCCTCTGCGGTATCATTTGGCCCGCTAAATATTGATCTTCATTGTCATGACAGCCATTCGAATTAGTTGGTCAGATCGTCTTGCACATGGACAATTTTTGGTACTCGATTTGTAATTGTGGCGCATAGAGCGATTAGAAAATAGACAAACATTAAGTTTTCGATCCTTTACATCCCCGAAATATCATTTGACCATCAACGAAACGTTATAGGCTTAGTTCTCGACTTAACCTGAACCTCATGAAAAACTTCCTACTTATCAGCGCTACATTTCCGTCCAATTTTAAGGTTAACAACTCCTCTTGGATATACTATAAACTTCTCGGGTCTATATCCTTCAGGTTTAAATATATAAGCCATAGCACGCATGTTTTGTAACTTTTTGCACAAAAGTCAGGGTCAATTTGACCCGTGAAATATTGACCGATCTTCACCAAAGCATTCATACTTATTCCATGCTCAGGCCCTTTCTCTGTGTTCTGACGTTCGGGTCATAATTGTGGCCTCTATAGTGACCAGAAAAGCAGAAAAAATAAAGTTTTTGGCCCATTCCATTCCTTAAAACAAACCGATTATTATCAAAATTGGGGTCTTATTTGATCAGAACTGGTCCTATATGCAATGCAATTCCATAATATTTGGACCATAACTGTGACCTGTATCCCATCTACAAATTATAATGGACAGTCGGACGGACGGACGGACACACACACACACATGCCTAGATCGGCTCAGATTGTCGCTATATGACACTCGGTATACTAAAAGGTGGTTGGACCAATATTTTGCGGCGTTATAAACTCACAAAGCTATAATATCCTTAGAACATTGTTGAACCTATGGCATTTTTATACACTTTGACACCGCAAACATTTGCCTCGTCGAAATATTGGTTTAGACCCCATGTTTCTTTGGACCAAATATGTTTTAGACGAGAGTTATCATGCAGCTGGTTCGCATGATAACTCTCGAACTGATACCATCCTAACTTTGCTCACCGTAATATTTCTACCGAACTTAGTTCAAGTTCGAAGATGGGAAATATTAGACCACTCCTTCTGGTACCATCCCCACAAAATGGTCAACATTTTGCTAAACATTAATTTTCTATCATGCAAGCAGATTATCCGATTTGAACCAAACTTTCTACAACCTATTATCATTACCAGACCCAGATCAAATCCGAAGATGGGACCCATTAATAAACACCTACTGGTACCTTCCCCAATATCAGACGAATGGAAGTCCGATTGTAACCAAACTTTGCCTAGATCAAATTGGAAAGTGGGAGATGTCGCTCCTCTCGTTCTGGGACCCCAAAAAATCTTATATAAAATTAAAAAACAAAGTCTTATAATTATTTTAATCCTGAAATCAATTAGAACATCAGTTTAATCGGATGTGCCCGAACACGTATTATAGGGTAACATAAACGTTAATATCCTAAACAAGGTTTCGTGACAATGGTCCCAAGCAACATTGGAATATGTAGAGGCCTGTATATATTTTAATATACATCCGACCACTCATCAATACAATTCCTACCAAGTTTTACCCGGTGTAAACACGTTAATTATAGAATGCAATATTTTAAAATTTCCAACAAAAGCATTGGTATATTCGGTCCACTATATGTTGTCCTAAAGTTAAACAGATTTACTTCTCCATGTAAAATTTCGTTGAGTTCAGATCGTAATTGCCGAATACTATTTTTCCTCATATTCGGCAAAACATTATTGATTTCTCCTCAAAATGGTTACAAACACATTTATTACCAAGGACTCACCTAAAAAGACCATGACAGGAAAGCAGGCGACAAATATTGTAAAAATTGGTATGTACATTTTCGATGAAATCAAAATAGAAGAAGAAGAAAAAAATTGAAATATCTGCTCACTTAAGTGCGGTTGCAAATGTCAATTGAGTTACGAAATCTATACGAGTTCTTAAGATTTTCCACAACTACAAGAGCACTAACCCCCATGGACTCTTAGTATTTTGTTAGTGGGTGGTGGTGTTGATGTGGTTTATTGTAGTTGTTGGTAGTGTTATTGTTGTTATTTTCTTTTACTGTCGTCATCTGGCATTGATTCATTTCCATCATCGACATCAGCAACACCATCATCACCATGGACCATCGTCTATTCAATCTACCATCAATCCTCCACTCCCTACCTCTCTGCAGCAGTAGTACCATCACACACCAACAACAAAAACTACAACAAATACTGGCAAAATGAAAAGAAAATGGTTATTTACCACTAGAGTAGGGATATTCAATTTGGTGCTGCGGCTTTTGTAGTCGATTTTGGAGAATATCCCAAATCGAAAATCGATCTCGTTTTCTTATTTACATTAAAAATCTGTTTGTATTCACTTAAAAGGGATAAGCAATGTCCTTTTAATGGGTTTCAAATTGAATAAAGGATTAAGTTGTTAGTTTTAAAATTGAATTGCGTTTTCCAAGTGGAAATTGCTTTAGTGCTCAAGTGGTTGGTCTATCACAAAGCTTCAAGTGTGTGTGTGTGAATGCAAACACACACACATAGTTATACAATGACATACTTAGTTAAAAGCCAACAATTCGATGGAAAATGATTACGTTTCTTGAGCTCTCAAGATTTTCAATTCCCCAATACCTTATCGAGTGAAATGCTGGAATTTGGTAATGTGTGTGACCTGTGTGGATGTTTGTGTTAATTTTCAATTTTCGGAAAAAATGTCAATTAAATGAATGAGTATTTGTTGAGTTAATTTTGGCTATTTGAAATGTGTATGTACTAACATAATATTGGAACAATACATTTTATTTTGAAGGTCAATTGGATATGGTTTAATTACGATATGTGACATAAATCAAAGATCGGACATATGTATGTATTTTAGGGTCGTTGTTCGAACTACCAAATAGTTTTAACAGAAAATCTATAAAATTTCAGATAGAAATACTTTTTATTCTGCAAATGTTTTACAAATACAAAAAATCCAATGAAATGTAGGGTTATAATTAATGAGTATTGATTTTAGGCCCCAAGTTTCAATGGGCAACATGTGTTTCAGAGAATTTGGAATCGATTTACAAATGCCCGTCGATATGTGTACTTCTTTTGGTAACTCCCCCAAAAATGGTCATAATTTTCGGATTTTAATCAAACTTTTTACAATGTAATGTTTTAACCAAATTTGTGCATTGTTTTGAAGGTGAAGTTAATCGCTCTTACCTCTTCTAGTAATATGTAAATGTCATATGAATCGAACGGAATATCATCCAAACGTTGCACATTGCAATATGTTTACAAAGTCTAGATCAAGTTCGAAGGTAGGACCCATCAGCCCACTCCTTTTGGTATCTACCCACAAAGTGCTCATGCAGTGTCCGATTTCATTCCAACTTTTCACATAGTAATATTGTTACCAATAAACTTTAAAGATGGGACCTATTGGTCCACTACACCTAGTACTACCCCAACAAAGTTTCAAAATGTTGAGAAATTTTAAGTCCAATATCAAGTGAGTAGGTTACCGATTTGAACCAAACTTCTTTTAGTACATTCACAAGGGTCAACATTTTGCACATCGTAATTTATACTCTAAGCAACTACGCTGTTAGAGTATTATACAGTGCGGTCCAAGATTTTGTAACGCGTCGAAATATTGATCCTAGACCCACGTTTTAACACGGTACAGGCAACAGTTATTTTCCAATTGTTTGTGTTAAATCGCAAGCCCTTTTGGTAATGTTTTACTTAACGTGTATACTCTCCCTTCATTGGCATCCCCTCTCTGCTCTTACTCATCACTGGTAGATTTCAGTGCAAAAATCAGCAAGATAAATGTTCTATGTTTTGACATCTAGTTTATTATTAATTATCGCAAAACACCCTATTGTAAGTTACATTTCCTTTTTTCCTTTATATTCTAATTGTACCACCATATCATCCAGTCGACTACTGCTGGTGAATATTTCATATCTTATAAGTGTAAACTGGAAGTATTTTATCCGCTGCATAAAGATCTATACAATGAAACCGTAGAAATTTACAATATCATTTAGTTTTCTTTAGTATTATTTTAACGTTCTGTGTAACTAAAAGTAAAGAACAATTTTTATTTTTGCTCAAAGAGAGAGATTTGT
>NW_026881782.1:0-36883 GCF_032173495.1 Musca vetustissima
CCTCCATACTATGGTGGAGGGTATAATAAAAATATAATTATTATAAAACTTTATAAATAAACATAATCCCATAATTCCATTAAGATTCAACATTTAATTCCTCTGATTTTAACTTAAGAAACCTTTTAATAAACTAAATTAATTTGGTTGAAGTTTAGAGATAAATATAGAGCTTTCAATGTGTTGAACTTCAACTTTTCTTCCTTCCTTATTTTTCCACCTTCATTTTGTATAAGTTCCCATGTACAACCGTTGCCCCTACTGCCGTTCCCAGCAATTAATTTTATTTGATATTTAACACTTTGACATCCAATGGTAGTTGATTTATAATCAACAAATTTCGAATGGAAGCGTAGATTCAGAAGTCATTACAAGACATAATTTTAAATGAACCGACGCCTAGTGGTGTGTATACAAAGTTTGCGATATGATCCCCTTGGCATTGCCTCTCTGTAGGGTGTCCTTGTTGGTTTGGTCATAGCTACATGTTAATTTCTGTAAATAAAAGTCTTAAAATACTATATTACAACGTAATATTCACAATGTATGTGTGTTGTGAGTGTGCCTTCTTGACCCCATTACCCCACGTTGAATAGCCACGTTATTTTCCATGTTTCACAATTAAACATAACGTTCTCTATGGCAGCAACCATCCACTAGCTAAGAACCTCCAGGTCCTCCAGAATCCAGTCATTCCAGTCCCGTCGAGCCAACCATATCCTAATTGTTTTTCAAGGATTATGTACAATGGACGATTTGCCTTTCAACGTCTTTACGTATCACGTTGTGTGCGAATGACGTTATTCTGAACACTTCGAACTCGAACATTGAGACAAAAAAATGTGTTACAAAGAGCGTGTTAATAGCCATCGTGAATGGAGAGCGAAATGTTTTAAAAGGATGTGCTGCGAAATTGTCGTTATGGCTTCGGAAATTAGAAATATATCAGAAGAATATTAGTTTTTAAAACGTGATATTTTACACTGACGCTTTAAGATTTAAGAGAATATTCTATTTTTTTTTATTATTTGTTTATTAGTAAATCCAAAATTAAATTATTACATTTCTACAAACAAACAAATAGATCAGAAAATCTTATTTTATAATTACACTGTCCGCTAGTAATCGCTACTTGGGGATCTAAAAAGAGAGGTACAGGAACGTAAACATTTCCTTTCAAACTTTCTGAGCTTTTCCATATAGGAAGGTGAAATGTTGAACCAGATTGGAGCACCATAGCATAAAACTGATCTTACAATTGTTTTGTACAAATGAATTTTGACTTCTTTAAAAATTTTGTCTGAAAAGAATATTTTTTTATAAGCAAAAAAGGCATTTCTAGCTTTAATTAGTTGTTTGTTTATATGAAAATTAAGTATCTAAATGGATTCCTAGATATTTTACTTCACTTTTTATTGGGATATCAATATTTCTCTTTATTGATTTTACTTTGAATTTCTTCCAATTTTTTCTGATATCCCATTTGCACTTATTGACTGATGGGCGAAAGAGGATTGCTTCACATTTGTTTATATTTATATTCATACTCCAGTCAAGACTGTATTGTTCTACTATATTAAAAGATGTTTGTAAATTATTGTTGATGTTTGCAACTTTATCGCCATGTTCGTATATTATATCGTCTGCAAATCCGATAATATTGTCAGTTTTGTTTAATAGTTCATGAATATAGATATTAAAAAGTAGTGGGGCATTTACTGTCCCTTGTTGCAGTCCATTTGACATATTGAAAATGAGAGAACTAGTGATGTTTCCTTTACCTATAATAAATTGCTTTTCACTAATCATATTATATACTAAGACTAAAAGATGAAAAGGAAAGTCATAATTCCTCATTTTATATATTAACGCAGGTAACCAGACACTGTCGAATGCTTTTTCGAAGTCTATCAGACATGCACCCGTGCACATGTTTTTATTCCAATTCCATTGTATATTTGAAACTAGCATGTGTATTGCATGAATTGTGGAGTGTTTGTGTTTGAAGCTATGTTGGGAATTTTGTCTACACCATAAGACAATTTGCCTTTTAGCTTGCCGAAAATATATAAGATGTCATCACGAGTAATAAAAAAGTTCAGCGTAGAATCATTATTTATGTTATTTGCTAAGTTATTATCATTAAAGTCAGTTAATCTGTTAAGTATATTTTCATATCTCTCTTTGTTTACTAAAAAAGAGTTGAAAAATTGTATAACTTGATTATGTATTATATTTGCGTCATCTGTGTCTTTTGGTGCATATACTTTTTCTAAATAAGATCCTATATAATTTAATATATCGTCTTCATTTCTTATAATATATTTGTTGGAAACATTTTCAATTTCGAGTGTTTGATGGTCAATTTCAGCGCGGCGTAAAAGTTGTATTTGATCTGTTGGAATTTTTAACATATTAATATTGGTAGGGATGTTCTTTTTTATCATTTTTTTAACTTCTGAGAAAATATTGGAGTGATTTGAGGAATTTATTTTAGATAGTGCATTGTTTATTCATGGAAATACGGAAATTATCTTGTAGTAATTTTCTAACCAATTTAAGTCTATTTTTAAAGTAATGTAATTCTGTTGCAGTGATAACATTTTTTCCTTTTGTAAACTTTTAATAATTGGATTCAGATATTTTTGTAATTTATCTTTTACTTTAAAAGCCGGGACACATTTCTCAATTGCATTGCATATTATTGTATTTAATCTTTCAATATGTAACGATATTTCTTCGTTAGATAAATTTTTATTATTGGGAATGAAGCAGTCGTTATTAAGTTCATTAGTAATGACTCTTTCAAATTTTTTCCAGTTCGTGCTTTTAAAATTAAATGTTGCTTTTGAATTTGTTCGCACAGTTACAAGTGGATCAGACTGAACATTTTTAAAAATTGTAATCCTTACGGCATTGTGATCGCTATCGTAGTCTAATATATCCAAACAGTTAATGTTATTTGAGTCTCCTTGTATATGCAACCTAGAGTCGACTATAAAAATGTCCAGAAATGATTGGCTACGTGGATACGAAGGTAACGTAGAAGCGTAAAGTTTACATCTAAATAACATTTCGTTGTCAGACAACCAATTATATAATGATGTCCCTTTATCGTTGACTGATGTATTACCCCAAGAGTTGTGTTTACAATTTAAGTCTCCACCAAGTATATAAAAGTTTTTTGTGTTTTGTAGTTCAAGTAACTCGAATAATTTTGTGAGATCGTTTTTAAGATTTATATTGTTGTTCCCCGCAGGGTAATATGCAGATATTATATAGGTGTTAATATTGCTTGATAAGGGAATTTTTATAATACATGTCTCAAGCTGTGAAAGATTTTGTACTGAACAACGTTTATATATAATATTGTTTCTAATTAATATTCCTGTACCTCTTCCTCTCGATCCATAGTTTCTATCCTTCCTTATAAAATCATATCCTTGGAAAAATAAATTATTTCTATTACATAGTTTTGTTTCATTAAGTAACATAATATCGGGATTATGTTGATTTAAAAAAAGTTGTAAATCATATCTTCTATGTATACTTATTAGTGAATAGACGTTTGCATGTATAATAGTTAATTTATTACTAGTGATTACGGGATTGTTTGAGTTCATTAATTATTTATTTCTAAGGCAAGATATAAAGCATTTATTCTGTCTTCTTGACTTTTTAATTGTTTTTGTAAATTTGAAATCTGTGTTGCTATATTTTGTAAAGAAGTTTGAAGATTTTGAAATAAATCATTGTTATTATTATTTATATATAAATTGTTATTTCTTAGTGTATTTGCATAACTGGTGTTTATATTAACTCCTGCATATTTGTTGTTATTGTTCTGGCGTTTGGTTGCTACATTTTCCAAATAATTTTGTTTTAATTTTTTGAATACTTCACAGCCTCTATATGTTGCGGGATGGCCGAATTTTTTGCAGTTTACACAAAAAAGTTTCTCTCTTTCGATTGGCTCATTATTTGATATCTTACATTCTCCAATTGCATGAATTTGGTCACATTTGTTACATTGTGGTCCCAGAAAACAGTTCGAGGCGCTGTGAAAAAATCCTTTACATCTGCGGCATTGGGGGAACTCTTGTTTTTTTAATGGTTCCCAATTGATGGATCGGTGGAAAATTCCAGTGATTGATTTTAAATCATTTATGTTACCTTCCGGTTTAATTTGCACCAAGAACATTGGCAATAATTTTCCATCCCTTTTAGATTTATTGGTATAAAAGGGACTGACTTTTACAAATTTCAAATTTTCCGTTTCGTGTTTTTGTAGTTCTACAAGTATACTTTCGGCTTCGAAAGAATGATCAATATTTTTTAATATAAATGTTTTATTTTTAAGACTTTTCGGTGTGAAGGTAAAATATTTCGTATTAGTTTTTGTTAAATATGTTGTGACTCTTGCAAATGATTTTAAGTAATTTAGATAAAGAGTATTTTTGTTCTTATGAGGGTTTTGTTTTATTAAGAAGTCTGAAATCTTAAGACCCTGCTTCACAAAGTCTATAATTTCATTTGTTTGGACATTAAATATATTTATTGGCGGAATTTTTTCTTTTTTTGTTTTGATCATTGCTTTCGCTTTGATCATTGTTTTTATTACGATTGTTTTTGTAGTTTCTTTCCACTCTATTCATTGAGTGATTTGATGATAGTAATGAATTGTTGTTCTGTTGAGATGTATAGTCACCCGTTACACCACTGATGTTGTTATTGTTTTTTAACACGTGTTCTTGGAATTTTGATAGTGACGCACTGTCACATTGAAAATGATCATCAATGCTGAGAGAAGCATAGTAATTGCCTCTTAATTGTTTGTTGTTATTCTCCATTATATCATCACTTCTTCTTTTTCTAATGTTAAGCACTTCACATGATTTTTTATTAGATAAGAGAGCTTTACTCTCGCTCATTTTTTAAATAAGAAAGTTAATTTAATTATTTAATATATTTATATATATTGTTTTTTTGTATTGTTTTGATTGAAAAAATGTTTATATTTTGTTAGAGTCTCTATCTCGTTTACAAGGCACGAAAAAAATTCTAGTTTATCACCAACAGATGGGATCGAAATCCTATGAAATTTATGTATAGTTCTGAATCATGTCGTATGCGTATGTATATGTTGGTAGATCTATGGACAGGCAAACTGACATACATAAATCGAAAGTGATTTTATGTATATCCTCAAAAGGTTATTTATGCCAATAACATAATAACCTCTAGAATGTCTCCAAAAAAAAAAAACAAAATTCTGCAAATTTGTCTATAATATTATATGGTGGCTATGCCCAAACGGGGACAAATATAATCCATCTTTGAACTGCAGAAAAGGACAACTCAGTGCAAAATGTCACTCCCCATTCTCAATTCCTTCGGTAAGAATTACAAAGACGCGCAGAGGTGGCTAAATCGTCTGAGAATTTTACCTGATCACTAAATTGCTTTATAGGGTCGGAAATGGATATTTCGATGAGTTACAAACAGAGTCAAAATTAATATTGCACCCATAGTTTGGTGGAAAGTATAATAAACCCCTAATGACTTTTATTGTCGATGTGATGCACAATTTTGTTATAGCATTTCTTTGACTTCTTCTATAATTTTGTAGACTTTTTCTACAATTATAACTGGTTTTGTTTTTTCACATGTGTACCCATTAACCAGTAAGGAAAGTAGTAAAGTCGGACGGGGCCGACTATATGATACCCTTCACCACTATGCGTATATAAAACAGGACAATTATCATGAAATTGTATGAAATAAAATATGTGATATTTATCTAAATGTGAAACGACCTAGATCTATCCATAAACGTGTCATTCATTTGTTACAATGGAACAAAAGTATGTAAATCGACTTCAAACAAATATCAATAGGTCATCCGTTGGGCAAGGTCTGTACTTCTGGAAAACCCAACTACGTTATTCTATGGTCAATTTTGTACATTGTGCAAAATTTGATGTCAATCTAACAAATAAAAGGAGTTTGATGTACAATTTACTTATATATGGATGCTATATCCAAATATGAACCGACTTCAAGGAAACTTGTCACAGGTTAGGTTATACTAATTTCAGTACGTTTTGTTCCTATAATATAAGGGAGCTATATCTAAATCTCAACCGATTTTCACTAAACTTTGCACACATTACTTTGGATTAAACCCAAAACGCTATGCAACATAAGAACTTGGTACATTATTTAGATTATATCGGGCGAAAATATATACATCTAGATCTGAATCAATATTCACGAAACTCAGCACACATCATTCCAGCATCAATTCAGAACGCTATGCCAAATTTTGTGCAAATCGATGGATACATGGGACTTTGGTGCACCCTTTACTTTAAATCGGACGAAACTATATATGGGAGCTATATCTAAATCGGGACCGATTTTCACGAAACATACCAGACATCATTCTAGGCTAAATTCAGTACGTTATGCCAAATTTCGTGCATATCGAAAGATATATAGGGATTTTGGTGCACCATTTACATGAAATCGGACGAAACTATATATGGGAGCTATATCTAAATCGGGACCGATTTTCACGAAACATACCAGACATCATTCTAGGCTAAATTCAGTACGTTATGCCAAATTTCGTGCAAATCGAAAGATATATAGGGACTTTGGTGCACCATTTACATGAAATCGGACGAAACTATATATGGGAGCTATATGTAAATCTGGACCGATTTTCACGAAACTTGGCAGACATCACTCTAGGCTCAATTCAGTACGTTATATTAAATTTCGTGCAAATCGAAAGATATATAGGGGTTTTGGTGCACCATTTACATGAAATCGGATGAAACTATATATGGGAGCTATATCTAAATCTGGACCGATTTTTCCCAATTTCAATAGGGTTAGTCCTTGGGCCAAACAAATGAGCTGTGCCAAATTTCATCCAATTCGGATCATAAATGCGACCTGTACTTTGCTCACAAAAATACATGGACAGACAGACAAACGGACAGACGGAAGGACGGACGGACATGCTTAAATCGACTAAAAAAGTGATTCTATGCATATTCTCAAAAGCAACCATGTGTCAATCTCGTTTCCATTTGCCTGTTACAAACATATGCACAAAGACAGAATACCCTGTACCACAGAGTGGTGAAGGGTATAATTACATTAAATTCTTGTTATAATATAGTCCCGAAATTTTACCCATAGTTTTTAAAATACACAATTTAAAAATGTTCTCTATTTTTCGAATAACCCGAAATAAAATTTTATAACTTTTGTAATTATCCAAATGGGGCCAAAATGTCTTCGTGAACCGTCAACGTCATTGCAGGTCATTTGACAATGTGTTAATTAGTGGTAAAGTAGTTTGTCAACAAAAAAATGCAAAACTACAGGTGAGTGAATGTAAACGTTTGCATTCGCACACATATTTATGTACTTCGTTCGATTTATGTGGGCAATAATTACGATGACAAACTGATGAATAAATACATATTGCAGATACATATATCGTGAGTTAGGTGATTCATAATTATTAATTACGGTCCAGTATTAGAGAAAAAACGGGCCCTTTGTTTAGTTCGAGCTTGTTTTTTCGAAAATACAGGTCGATACTGAAGAATGGTAAGATATTCGAAATTTCGCCAATCGACCCAATTGGAAAGTAAATAATAACTGAGCTACGGTTAAAGCTGATTTGTGCATTCAGAATGGTTCTTACATACTGCGTTCTTTGTTTCTATGAACATTTCATAGATATACTATAACAAATTTTGAATTTCCGTTACATATTGCACAAGGAATTTCCGATAATTCTTACTCATATTTTTATATATAAAACGGGTTGAAAACAATGTACAGTGCTGCATAAATTATTATTACTATCTTATTTAAGTTGAACATAAAATTTATATATACTAAAGCTATATTAAATTAAAAATATCCCAATACCACGCTAATATTCTTTAAAACTGTAGAGATTTTCTACAGATTTCGGTGTATATGGGGATATGCGAACCTGATGTATGCATCTTTTCTTCATTCCTGTTAAATTGACAGATCATTCATACCGAACGAATAATCTTGCAGGTGCATTTTTTGGAAATTCTTGATTAAGAGGTGTTCAGTCTTTGTTTGTTGATTTCGTATTTTCTTCATTCCTGTTGAATTCGTTGCTAACGATCTCGGTGTTGCGGGAACAGCTGTTGGCGCTTCGAAAGAAAGGTTTGCATACAAATCATCCATAGTACTGAACACACAATCTTTAAGATTCATTGCTTGCAAATTCGTAATAAAGAGTTGTGATATCATTGATTGTTCCATTTTTGATGTCCTTGCAATTTATGTGTGTAGGTATGGAGGAGTATGTGTGTAGTTAGGGAAAAATATTGCTAGGAACTATACCAACTTGAATAACATACGCACTATTTATAGTACCTTCCGATAAACGCAATGACATAAAAATCGACTACCTGTTGTATACTTTTGATAATATCTGCAACTCGGAATCCTTGCATCGATCCGACAGAACTACCTAAAGTGACAGATGTCTTCTCAATCCTATATATGATATACATCTCAAACCCACACAATGCTGAAGGAAATTAAAAATATACAAAATTCCTGTTTATTACTTTCTATGAAATTTCGTAAGGCAGTCAAGGACACAATCCGTGTTTCTAATCGGATTAAGTTTGTGGAATCCTATTCGAAATTTCAATATAACAGATAGATTAATGAAATATAGTTTAAGGTAAGATTAACACTTTTTGAGAAAAAAGGAATTAACACTAAACATTGTGTTCAGATAATCCGCCACTACGAAGGCCATAAAATACACATTCATTAGCAATACTATATGACAAAGGTTATTAGTTATTATAATCTCTTTGATGGCTTTCTAATTTGACTATAAACTTCGAGGCAGATGTTGTTTAATCTTTGCAGGTTTAGGTCATTAACTTAATGTCCCAATTTAGTGAGTAACCTGTACAGAAAGGGACAAAATTACTTTATATTATCCTTCACCAATTTAATTATTCGATAAGCATCAAAATATACTTCAAATTTCGACTATATATTTTGTATGTTAATCATTATTATATTTTGTTAGTCGCAGGTTTTGTGTGATGGCGTGATGTCATATAAATACGAATATTAAAAACTAGAACTTAATTAAAAACTCTCTTTAAAAAGCGAGCATGATTTAATTCGAGTAAATCGTACACCTTTATATGGTGACTACATGAAAACTTGGACCTACGTCAACACATTTTTGCATTGATATTTTGTTCACATTAAGAACTATCTGTGCTAAATTGCAGTCAAATTGATTGTAAAATGTGAATAATAGTTAAATAGGGAGGTACGGTTGGGGGCTATATCAAAATATGAACCAAGACATTCAATTTTTCATACCAATAGTTGTTTTAACATAAAAACCATTCGACTCAAATTTTTGCAGCCTATGTCAAGTGGTTCGGCAGTTAAATGTTTATACCCAATATCTGGACAAATTCTCAAAATGGTGTATATTTATATGGAGGCTACCAGAAAACGTGGAACTTTCGGTGTATTTGGGAATATGTTTGTGTCTTTTCTTAATTTCTGTTGAATTGTTTGGTGTCGATCTCGGTGTTCCGGGAAAGGCATTTGTACTAAACACGCAATATTTCATGTTAATTTTTTGCAATTTTTTATTGCGAGGTGTTCAATCATTGATTATTGATTTCGTAGTTTCTTCATTCCTGTGGAATTTGTTGGTGTAGATTTCGGTGTTCCGTGAACAGTTGTTGTTACTTCAGAAGGAAACGTTGCATACAGTTCATCCATAGTACTGAACACACAATCTGTCATGTGCAGTTTTTGCAAAATCCTAATTAGGATGTGTGGTTCATTGGTCGCTCCATTGAAAAGGGAAAGTATGTTTGTGAAGAGGGTGATTGCGAAAATCTATGAAAACTTGAATTATATACACCATATTTGTAGCAGCTTCCGATAAGAGCAATGGAATACAAATCGACTACCTGCTGTATACTTTTAAAATATCTACAACTCGGAATCATTTTATCCATTCTACAGAATTACATGAAGTGGCAGATGTCTTATCTACCCTATATAAGACAAAAATCACTAATCCAGATTTACACGATGTTAAAGGAAAATGGAAATCTAAAAATTCCTGTTTAATATTTTCTATGAAATTTCGTTAAACAGTTAGGAGTAGAATCCGTTTTTATACCCTACACAACTATGTTGTCAGGGTATTATAGCTTTGTGCAGGCCCAAGAGTTTGTAACGGCGCGAAATATTTGTTCTAGACCCACCTTTAAGTATACCGATCGTCATATCTCGACTACCTGAGTCGATCTAGACATGTGCGTCCGTCCGTCTGTCCATTATAATTTGTATGGAACAATCTTTACGAAATTTTGCATGTAGGTTGGTTTCTGGTCTATGAAGACCCCCTATTGTTTTTGGTTAATATTTAGGGTATGAAATGGACTAAATACTTAATTTTTGTCTGATTTTCTGGTCGCTCTAGAAGCCGCAATTATGGCCCAAATATCGCGAATTTTTACATGGAGAAGGAGATCAGGCCAAAGAATATGCATGCCTGTTTTGATAAAGATCGGTCGATATTTAACGGGCCAATGGACCCTGACTTTTGTGTGAAAAATTACAAAATTTGTAATCTATGACGTATATATTTTCTCGTGAAGGTCATATATCCGAGAAGTTGATTATATATCCAAGAGGAGTGGTTGACCTTTTAATTGTTACTAATTATATTGTCGTATTCCTCGGATGTGGGAGTTACACTTAAATGTTTACAGGTACTTGCGTATTCACATATTTGTTAGTAACCCATTACCACACTAGCGGCCGGAAATATAGCGCTGATCGCTTTGAAATGCTTCATGACGTTCCAGTTATGGTCAAGTACAACGCTTATAATTTTCGGTGATGATCAGATAATAATTTTGGGATGAAGTGGACCGAAAGCTTATTTTTTGTGTTTTTTCGATTCGATCTATAGGCTACAATTATAAGCCGAACATCACAACACAACCCACGGTGAAAGGAATATGGAGAAGTAATTAGAAGGACTATACTGAATATTAGTTATATTCGGAAAATATGTCAGTGTAAGGAAGTGGTGCTGTTGACCTCTAATCGGGAAAGAGGGTGCAGCTATCACGAAATATTGCACGGGCGCGGTGTAAAAATAAGCAGAAAGTTAGAGTATCGTATGGTCGGCCCCGCCCGACTATACTGCTCCGCTCACTGGTTTCTAATTGGATTCAGATGGAAATACATTAATACATTTATATCAACCGCGTAATTAATTTATTCGCCTTTACGAGGACCATAAAATATCCATCCGTTATACTACCTGTCTAATGCAATTTAAATTATTAGATACTTTTTTATATGATCAAAAACATAAAATTAATATTAAGAAAACCCTCATTACCATAGTTTGCAATTCTAAACAGCACAATTTATGAAATATATGAATACAATAATAAATTTATCTGAGTTAATGAAACAAATAATGAAATTAATGTGCATTAATTATAAATGTTTTAGAATTTTGAGGTAAGATTCAGATTCAGTTGTAAAACACTCTAAGGTGTATATGTTTTGTTCATGAAGAAATATGTAATGTCAAGTCATACCATACCATCTTCTGAAAATTAGACCCTCTTTCCCGACATGTTCTACATATTAAGTGTCAAATGTGTTCCTCGATATGTGTAATATGTGTAAGAGGAAATTACAAATTGATATGAGAACAAGTAAAAACGATGTAAAGTTCGACCCTAAAATTAAGGTTTCAGTATGGCGTGGAAAATTTGAGGAATGTTAATTTAGCAGATCCAAATTTCAACAGCCCGGAACGAATCGATTTAGTCATTGGAGCCCACAACCTAAAATTAACTTAAACCACTTTCAAAATAAAGCACTGATATACTTAAAAATATCAATCCACAATGATTTGGTTATATGCCGAAAGTGATCTTCTAATTTACCAATTATATATGAGAGTAATATCTACTCGTTAGTTAATGCTGAATTTTGTGGTATGTGATATGTGGAGAATGGAAAAATCGATTCAAAATGTGGTTATATCTTTATTCTCAAAAGTAACTATGGGTCTAACTCATTTCCTGTTATATGTTACAAACATCTGTATGAAGACATTACGCACTGCACCAAAGTGTAGTGAACCACAGCAACCATCTAAACCATCAATTATTAAAATTTATAAATAAAACCGGCAGTTACCTAGAACTTTCTTCTTCGTCTATTCTTTCCATCAAATCTTCCTGCAATAGACCACCACATCAATTGACTATTAACACGCCTACACCTAAACGCATTACTGCGGTGTCATAACAGATTTAACATTCCACATCATAACAGTTGTCTGCAGATCATGTACCACTTTAATAACTTTGTGTACAAAAATAACGAGAGGATATAATGATGAAAATTAATTTCCGGTCAACAAAGAAAAATAGAGAAGTACAAAAATCTTTGCGTTAAGAACAACATTCAACTTCATGACCAACGTTGTAAAATCATCATGAATGTTTTTCTCATTGCACATTTATAACAGACATTTAACCACAAATATATGAGCATATCACATGAGAGGGACGTTAAGAACTAATGCATGTCCATTTTTGTCCATTTTCATATTTGTATTGCAAATTTAAATTTCTCTGAAATATAATTAAAAAAATTTGTGATTATATCGGGTATTTAGGAATCTTTATGAGTAGAGATTTAAAATGTATTGAAGATTTTCCTACCTTTTGATAAAAATCTGCACTTCCAAACAACATTTTGATATACTCAACCTCCTAAGTATATACACCATCGACATTTATCAATGTTATGACTGCCCAATGACTGCCCATCAAATCTTCCTGCAATAGACCACCACATCAATTGACTATTAACACGCCTACACGTAAACGCATTACTGCGGTGTCATAACATATTTAACATTCCACATCATAACAGTTGTCTGCAGATCATGTACCACTTTAATAACTTTGTGTACAAAAATAACGAGAGGATATTATGATGAAAATTAATTTCCGGTCAACAAAGAAAAATAGAGAAGTACAAAAATCTTTGCGTTAAGAACAACATTCAACTTCATGACCAACGTTGTAAAATCATCATGAATGTTTTTCTCATTGCACATTTATAACAGACATTTAACCACAAATATATGAGCATATCACATGAGAGGGACGTTAAGAACTAATGCATGTCCATTTTTGTCCATTTTCATATTTGTATTGCAAATTTAAATTTCTCTGAAATATAATTAAAAAAAATTGTGATTATATCGGGTATTTAGGAATCTTTATGAGTAGAGATTTAAAATGTATTGAAGATTTTCCTACCTTTTGATAAAAATCTGCACTTCCAAACAACATTTTGATATACTCAACCTCCTAAGTATATACAATCGACATTTATCAATGTTATGACCGCCCAAAATTTAATATTTGAAACCATTTATTTCCATTAGAAACGAATGGTTTCGCAACGTTTAATTTAAACTTTAAATTGAATTTCGATTTTCCATTGGCGAAACTATTATAATTACTATCAAAACTGCAACCATATGTTTGTATTTTAATTTGCACCATAATACCAATTATAGTTTTATGTTTTGTTAGTATTTGGAATTTAGCAAAACAACTCAAAAAACAGAGAATATTCTAAACTAAATAAATAACTAAATAATGTTTTATGTATAAACTAGCGTGACCCGTGGCATTTCGCTGAAAATTTGAATAGCATATAGCTATAATTAATTATCCAGCTGCAATATACACTAACTTTAATTTAACCAGTAAGGAAAAAAGAAAAGTCGGACGAGGCCGACTATATGATAACCTTCACCACTTTGGGTATATTCAACAGATGAATCCTAACAGACGTTGAAAGACCATAAACACGAAAATGGATCCAAAAATGTAATTCTGCAACCTATACTAAACTTTTCATTTGGTCAGATATAGAGAACAGTTCATTGTACAAAATTGTGTGACAATCGGACAAACTTTGGGTCTTTAGTGCACAATTTACAAAAAATCGGAAGAAAAAATATATAGGAGTTATATCTAAATCTGAACCGATTTTCACAACACTTAACACACATCATTCTAGACCTAATTCATTACGCTATGCCGTGCAAATCGATATATATATATATATATATTGACTTTGGTGCACCATTTATATTAAATCGGAGGAAAATATATATGGGAGCTATATCTAAATCAAATTTCGTGCAAATCAAAATATATATAGGGACTTTGATACACCATTTACATTAAATCGGACGAAAATATATATGAGAGCTATATTTAATTCTAGAACAAATTCAGTACGCTGAAAGATATATAAGGACTTTGGGTCACCATTTACATTAATCCGGACAAAAATATATATGGGAGCTATATCTAAATCTGGACCGATATTCAGGAAACTCAATAAACATAGTTCTAGACCTAATTCATTACGCTATGCCAAATTTTGTGCAAATCAAAAGATATATAGGGACTTTGGTACAGCATTTACATTAAATCGGACGAAAATATATATGGGAGCTACGTCTTGAGACACATCAGTCTAGACCTAATTCATTACGCTATGCAAAATTTCGTGCAAACCGATTTTTTCTCAATTTCAATAGGCTTCGTCCTTGGGCCAAATAAGTGAACTATGCCAAATTGCATCCAATTCAAGTTATAAATTCGACCTGTACTTTGTTTACAATTTGACATGGACGGACGGGCGGACAGACGAACATGCGTAAATCAACTCAGAAAGTGATTCTATGCATATTCTCAAAAGGAACCATGTGTCTATCTCGTTTCCTTTTGCCTGTTACAAACATATGCACAAAGACATAATACCCTGTACCCCAGTGTGGTGAAGGGAATAAATATATATGGAAGCATATCTAAATCTTAACCGATTTTTAGGAAACATAACGCACTCATTCTAGACCTAATTCAGTACGCTAAACCAAATTTCGTGCAAATCGAAAGATATAGAGGGACTTTGTTGCACCATTTAAATTAAATCGGACGAAAATATATATGGGAGCTATATCTAAATCTGAACAGATTTTTTTACATTTTCAATAGGGTTCGTCCTTGGGCCAAATAAGTGAGCTGTACCAATTTGTTTACAATTTATCGTGGACAGACAGACGACGGACATGCATAAATCGACTTATTCTATGCATATTTTCAAAAGGAACCATGTGTCTATCTCTTTTCCTTTTGCCAAACATATGCACAAATACATAATTTCCTGTACATCAAAATCTTTGCACCCCCTTTGCAATACCTAACATACTGGGATAATTATCAATATCAATATCAATTTTCAAGTTCTATGTTAAATATTTCGATATCTATCGTCTTTTCAACTGGCCATAAAATTTTATTTAACCGCTATTCTTTAATGAGGTCACCGAGAAATATACTTTTGAGTAAATATGAAATCACTTATCATATGCTTCACCGAGCAGGAAGACTAGCCGTCTATCATGGTTTTCAAAGTTGACCCAAACAAGTGGCTTTAAACATAAAGGACACACTTGAGTATGTAACCATTTCACATCCTTATCTTTGTCGTGTTTGTGACATAAATTTGTATAAACGATGTGTATTTTCTTCACTTTTTCCTTTTGAAGTTTCCTTTTGACATGTATTTCCCTTCCTGTGGCGCATTTAATCTTAAAACAATGAGTATTGGGATGTAATTGAAACAATGGAAAATAAGAAATTACTTCCAACACCAAACACCTGCACAGGACAAGTGAATATTTTGTTTCATTCTGTAATGAAGATTGTTCAAGATTGCTGATAACGGAATGTCTTTAGTACTCTTAATTTACATCGGACAAATTTTGCGAATTTGGTGCACAATTTACCTTAAATCGGACGAAACAATATATGGGAGATCTATCTAAAAATACATGGACGGACAGACGGACATGCAAAAATCGACTCAGAAAGTGATTCTATGCACATTCTCAAAAGGAACCATGGGTCTATCTCGATTCCTATTGCCTGTTACAAACATATGCACAAAAACATAATATCCTGTACCACAGAGTGGTGAAGGGTATAAACATTGACACCATGAACAAATTTCGAAAATTTTAAAATTTTTTTTTCAGATAATATTAAATTATTTGTTTTTTATTATTTGTTTTTTCTCTGCAATGCCCTTCCAAATTTCTCCCTCCTTGATTTTGTTTTTGAATTTAGGAGATTCCAAGTTATACCAAATGTCGTATCGTATGATTTATTCGTTAAAAACGTCCACAAAGTTTGAAAATATTTGTTTTTTAATAGCACTGCCATATGTTTTGATATAAATTTCCTTTGAAATGTTGGTTGCACTGCTGATTTCTAGACTCTTTGATTGTATTTAGACTCTAAAGCTCTTTAGTTTTTATACATGTAGGGGGAAGTAACTTTAGTTTGCTGCTTATTTTGATATATCTTTCATTTCGTTCAAGTCGAATTAGTGTATAAAACAAGAAACAAATGTGGGATAAATAAAAAATATATACTCAAGTTTTATGAGTTTTTTGATGTGACATATGATTTGAGAAAAAATAAAAATTTATTAAAAACAACGAAATTTTCAGAAAAGAGGGAAAGCATGAAAGCTATGGTTTTATACTATAGTCAAAAGATCGGGAATTATTTTTTCTATTTAGTTCCATAGGTGATGCACATGCATAAGTTAAAATTTCGGTGTAAAACAAGAAACAATGAAGTTTGAAACGGCAAATGATGACATGACTTATGAATAGGGTTGTATGAACGGGTTAATTCATGTACGTAATTCTGAGAGCGAACTACGTTTTTCGAATGCTCGTCAGAACATGGTATTAGACTATTACATGTCCAAGCATTTGATGGAAATGGAATATTCATTTCTATCCTTGACATTTAATCATTTAGACATTCCTTTCTATATTTGAAAATTTATAATAGTTCCGTTCCAGAACCTAAAAGAATTTACTCATTTTACAATTTTTTGCTACTTTTTACTCGAAAGCAGTTCCCGAACCCACAAAACTGGTAAAACATTGAATAAAATTTAAGAGAGCACAATACAAAATGGCGTTCTCTTTGTAAACTTTTTACTCGAGAAATTTTGGCCGAGTAAAAATGGTAAACAGGAATGTCTACTTCTGATTGGCTGTTATGTTGATTTTGAAGTATTGCCATCTAATTTTGGCATATTTACTAGATTTGCGTTCCCGAACTTATTATTTTGTACTCTGAGAGCAATTTTGAAAAGTAGCAAAGTCGGACTGGGTCGACTATATGATACCCTTCACCAATTTGGGTATATTCTACATATGTATCGAAAAGAAGTCGCCTTTTTGAAGGAATTTTTGCATGAGTATGTGATTTTTATGTCTTTCTGGAACCTATGCTAAATTTCATTTCATTAAGTTCAGAGTCGTTTGCGCACAGTGGGACAGATTTGTGTAAATTTATTTAAAGCAAACTTGACACACGCTATTCGGTATGCTACACTGTTAAAAATTTAATCTCAATCAGACACCCATTGATATATGGAAGCTACGATTAAAAATTTAATCTCAATCGGACACCCATTGATATATGGAAGCTACGATATATTTATATCTGAACCGATTTCAAGCAAACCTGCCAGATATTAATTTATATTAACCTCAGTACGTGATGCAATCGTCCTAGCTATGGATCTTTAGTGCAAAATTTACTAAAAATCGCACGAAAATATATATAGGAGGTGTACACATCATTCTAAACTTAATTCAATACGCTATAACAAAATTCGTGCAAATCGAATGATTTTCAGGGACTTTGGAACGGACGAAACTATATATGAAAGCTATATCTAAATCTGAACAGATTTTCATGAACCTTAGCACACATCATTCTAGACTTAATTTAGTACGCTATACCAAAATTCTTGCCAATAAAAAGATTTGCAGGGACTTTGGTGCAGCATTTACATCGGGCAAAACTATATATAGGAGTTATATCTATATCTGAAGCGATTTTCACGAACCTTAGCACACATCACTATAGTCTTAATTTAGTACGCAATTCCAAAATGCTTGCTAATCGAAAGATATATAGGGACTTTGGTACACCATTTACCTAAAATAGGGCGAAACTAAATATGGGAGATATATCTAAATCTGAACCGATTTTCACGAAACTTAACACACGCCATTCTAGACTTAATTTAGTACGCTATGTCAAAATTCGTGCATATCAAACGATTTTCAAGGACTTTGGTGCCCCATTTACCCTTAATCGGACGAAAATATATATGGGAGCTATATCTAAATCTGAACCGATTTTTGCCAATTTCAATAGGGTTCGTCCTTGGGCCATATAAGTGAGCTGTGCCAAATTTCATCCAAATCGGATAATAAATGCGACCTGTACTTTGTTTACAATTTAACATGGACAGACAGACAGACAGATATGCATAAATCGACTTAAAAAGTGATTCTATGCATATTCTCAAAAGGAACAATGTGTCTATCTCGTTTCTTTTTGCCTGTTACAAACATATGCACAAAGACATAATACCCTGTACCACAGTGTGGTGAAGGGTATAATTAATGAGTGGATGGATGAACAAAATGGATGACTTATACACATTTTTGTATTGATTCTATGCATATTCTCTAAAGGAAATATGGGTCTATCTCTATAAAATATGTTATTCAAGTTTCAAAATGAAAATCTATTCAACGACTTTTTTCCCTACATTTACCGTTTTAAAATTAATTTTTGAAGTGACCCACAAATACCAAAGTTATTTTCGTGGTCCAGGGACTCATCTAAACAGAATTGGTATACTAGACCCCTGAATAATTTTCGTGTCCCATATTATTAGAATATCAATTATAATTTTTTTCAAAAAATTCATCTTTCAGAACAGAGGATATTTTTAATGGCACCGATGGACCCCATGATATGCTATCAGTCCAGAATTTTGCGACTGTCAGCGACCGTTCATAAACTTAAGAGTTATTGTCAATAATATAAAACCAGTCAGCGGAGCAGTATAGTCGGACGGTGCCGACCATATGATACCCTACACAACTTCCACAAAAATCTAACTTTGTGCGATACTTCGCGATATTTGCACCCTTTTGACCGAGTAGAGGTCAGCATCATATCTTCCTTGCACTGACATATTTTCCGAATATTACTAATATTCAGTACAGCCCCTCTAATTACATAAAAAAATAAGTTTTCGGTCCAATTCATCCCAAAATTATTATCTGATCATCACCGAAAATTATAGGCGTTGTCCTTGACCATGTCTGGATCCTCATGGAGAAATGCAAAGCGATCAGCGCAATATTTCCGCCCTCTAGTTGGGTAATGGGTTACTAAATAATATCTGAATACGTAAGCACCTGTAAATATTTGAGTGTAACTCCCTCATCCGTGTACATACGACGATATTATTGGTATCAATGTAAAGGTCGACCGCTCCTCTTGGATATAATATCAACCTTGGGTTGATGTCCTTTAGGAGTAAATATATACGCTATAGAATACAAATTTTGTGATTTTTCACACAAAAGTCATTGTCCATTTGACCCGCTAAATATTGACCGATCTTTATCAAAACAGGCATGCTTATTCGTTGGCCCAATCCCCTTCTCCATGTAAAAATTCGCGATGTTTGGGCCATAATTGCGGCCTCTAGAGCGACCAGAAAAACCGACAAAATTTAAGTATTTGGTTATCCCCTAAATATTAACAGATCTTTAACAAAAACAATAAGGGTCTTCATTGGGCCGAACCCACCCTACATGCAAAATTTCGTAAATATTGGTCCATAACTGTGGCCTGTATCGTGTTTACAAATTATAATGGACAGACGGACGGACGCACATGTCTAGATCGACTCAGCTAGTCGAGATATGGCGATCGGTATACTTAAAGGTGGGTCTAGGACCAATATTACGCGGCGTTACACACTCTTGGGGCTGCACAAAGCTATAATACCCTGACAACATAGTTGTGTAGGGTATAAAAAGCCGTTAAAAATTCTATATAAATATTAAAATTGACTTTTACTAACACAGCATGCTGTTGATAGAATTGAAAGATATTAGCTGTAATTTGGTAGATACGTTTGCTTTTTGTAGCACATATTCTTAACAAAAATTTTCATTTTTCTCCGCTATTTTGTGTAGCCTCCATATAACGTTACCCTCCTAATGTTGGTTTTTTTGAGATTTTGTCCGCGTTTTTCAACCAAATTGTCTGCATTTTAGTATTTTTAATTATCATTGGGTGTGAAATGTTCCTTCCGAAAACTATTAATATTGACTTAGGTTTCGGGATAGGCCCCACATAAATGGATATTAAATTTTGTCCTGAACCCACTGTTCTAATTATGGCTAAAAATAGGAAAAACCGGCCCATAGTGCAATGTTTATATGTAGATTCTTTACAAATATTTAAACCTTAAAGAAAAATGATTACAATTATGTCTTCATTTACATCTTTGTACTTTCTCTGAAATCTTAAAAACTTTCAGGGATAGCTGCTATTGCTATGGTTTTTATAGCTATTCGTAGGAATTGTGCAAACTTTTCTCATATAAACCTCGAAATCTTCATCAGACAAATAAAACAGAAAACTTTTAGTTATTTTTAAAATGCCAAGGCTCAAAAAATATTCAAGAAATGATAATATAAAATTAACTTCCACAACTCAGTCAAAAACGTACATAACGAAAAAAAAAATAAAATAAATATCCTTCTTTTTAAACCAGTTAATACTGCACATATTTTTAAGACAGGCAAACAAACAGAAAAGGTACAAAGCATTTAAACAAATCAAAATTAGACTTGATACAACTATATCATGTGAACAGGGTGTTGCGACAGTGCCACAACCAAATAAAATGGTATTTACCCATTAGGGGAGGCACCAATTTGCCACACTGTAGAGGGCGGGGGCACCTTTGAACACTGTTTCCTTTCAAGTCCCATACAATTTTTAATTTTTGGTTTTTTATAAATTTTAACTAATAGGTGCAAATGTAACCTTTACATTGCATATACATAAAACATACTTTAAGTTCGATTCGAAACCGACTATACTGCTCCGTTCACTGGTTTTTAAGTAGGGAGCCTCTTGAAGATTCAGATTCATAACATAATGTGGGTGGTTATTCACTTACTTTTGTTTCGAAATGTACAAACATTTATTGTACAGATAACAAACTCGAAATTTTTTTTGAATATGCTTGCTGGTCAGTAATTTATATGAAAGATATTTCATTTTTGCAAAATAGTCAGGCTGAATCCCAGTTTGTTGTTTTTATAAAAAACAACTATTTATTAGTGGGGAATGTATGGCATTGTTTGCCGAGGGGTAAGGCAGGGAAGACTATAGTTTCGGATCACGCCACTGATCCTCATCAGTTCCCTTATTTTTTTGTTGGGATATTCTCGCCAGAAGCTATTGCTTCTATACAAAAAACCTTTCATACCCAAATGTCTCTTGTAACAAAGCGAAGTACTTAGCTGACCAACGACATAAACTGCATGAGAATTTGGCTGGAGCCTCACTTCGAGGTTAACAAGGCATTTACAAACAATACCACACCTTTCCCACTGTTGTGTGTTGTCACATCGCGACAAATGCACACAACGACTTTGTTGGTGTTGCTAGTGTACAGCAACTAGGGTGTGGGGTCGGGAATTCCCGTCCCGGGTATTCCCGGGATTTCCCGATTTTTTTGACATCGATATTCCAGGGATTTCCCGATAGCATTTCCCGGGAAAACGGGTAATTGTATTTCTAAATAAATATTAAAACGGAAGTAAAAATTTCAATGCTTAAGGCATAAACAGAATGAATCCGTTGATCCATCCGTCTTATTATTTGTTATCGATAGTTCAACAACTACAAGGGGAGATTTATATAGTAGACAGGTTCGAAATTCGGAACATGATTGAAGAAAAGCTGCTGGAATTATATTTTGAAACCCACGTTGTAGCAACTGTTTCAGATAGGGCGAACGCCATGAGAACATTTATTCTGAATGTCATATTGAAGGGTTATTTTGCTGGAAGAATGTCATACATTTAAATTATTGTTGATGCTGTCTTGAAAACATCAACAAACGTCTTTCGACCATTAAATTCCACAGATATTACAAAAAGAAATAAGTGACCGACATGACTTAAAATGTATATCTAAACTACATTTTTTAAGAGACCCAGATAGTTTGGGGAATACGGATGTGCCAAAAAAAGACGCAACGGTGTATACAGAATCTGGTCATCTAGTAGTGAAGTCCATAAAATGTGGGAGAATATTTTTAATATCAAGCAAACTGTTGAATGCACAAATTAAAAATTCTTCATATATTTGTTAATGTGTAAATAGTTCTTAATACAATGTTTTGCCAAAAACATGCTAAAATACATTTTATTTGAAAATGAGTTCTCAATTATTTCTTTTTAAGTGTTACAGTACAATGTCGTAGAACGTGACTTTTTTTATAATTCAAATTATTTAATTAATATAACATTATTCCTACCCTTTAATATTTTTACTTACAAAGGTTGTGAAAAGTCCCGGGAATTCCCGGTTACCCGGGAATGAAAATTTTGAATTCCCGATTTCCCGGGAATGAAAAAAATTCGGGAATTCTTAATCCCTAACAGCAACAAACCAAACAGTTTAACCGTACCTGCGTCTACAACTTCAGTAGTCTTGGCGGTTTATTTGGGATACCATTTGTATTTTGTTTTTGCAAAATAGTCAGGCTGAATCCCAGTTTGTTATTTTTATAAAAAACAACTATTTATTAATTATATTTCACAAAATTTGGCGAACATTTATCTCCGAAGTACACAAAAGTTCAACAGTAATGACAAATAAATCTTTGGCGCTGTTCCCGTACTGCAAGAATATATTCGGTTTTATTTTTTCTTCGATATCATCGTTATCGTAGTAAAAAGTAGTAGATTATTGCAGTACGGGAGCAAACCATATGTTTATAATATCCTTCTGTTTCATAAAACGAAACACAAATGCATTAAAATACTTACAAAACATCACAGTTCTTGTGATATATTTGTGTGCAAACAAAACAAAATTGTCAACATCACTGATGTTAGGTATCACAGACCACAAGTTCGCACAAACATACCCACGTCTAACATACTCCGTGTATACCGTGAATAAAAAGACAACAGGGACAACTTCAGGGTCTAAGTTAATTGACTTGGGAACAGGCATGCCTCTATATGTGCTTTACTGTAATAGTAACTTTACTACGATATTACCTCACATTTTATTGTGCCTGCCATATGCCAACACCATCATCATAGTGTTTGTCGTCCTTTGGTGGTGACCTAAAGGCTTGCATATCAGTTTCCGAGTTAAGTGTGTATATATATATATATGTAGTTTTTAAACAAGTTTGCATTTTGGCTCGGAAAAGTGAGTGGGGTTTATTTCGTTTTAGCTAGGAAAAGTCGCTAAAAATAACAATTCACTGAAGTGCAAAGGAACAAAAATTGTACTTCTAAAAAAAGAGTTTGAAATAAATGAAAAGACTTAAAGCAATAAGCCTTAAACGACAGATGTTTTTTGTATCGCAATTGTTGTCAATTTATTTTTCGTTTAACCAAAAATGTGGTAGTGGACTCTGAATTGTATTGGAAATTTTCAGATAAGAAATATTTGAAGATGCATACATATTGCAAATAAATATAGACTCCACTAAGGTTTTTCTTAGAAAATGTTATTCGAAATAATATATAATGAATTTAAAAGCTCTCTCAGTTGGTATTTGGAAAGTTAAAACCAGTAATGAATATACAAAAATCAGAAGGGGCTAACTATATGATACTCCTCATCACTTTGGGAATAATCAACAGATGCATTCTAACCACTGCATGAAATTGGACGAACTTATATTTGATGGGACTAAAATCAATCCATACACATGCCATTCTGCAACCTATGTTAAATTTCATTTCATTCTGACAGATTTAGAATCGTTTGTATACAATGGGGCACAATAATCTAAATCGATTTAAAGCAAATTTGACTCAGCCTATTGGGAATGCTGCAGAGTCTATTCGGTAAGTCTATTTAATATGCTCCAATGGAAAATCTGTTGATTATTTGGTGCACAATTAACTTGAAGTCTGTTGAAAATATATATGGGAGACATAGCCTCCGTATAATTGCCCCGATATTTTATAGGTTTTGTAGTCGAATTTTACACTGAAGTTGTGCAATTCGCATTGTTATCGAGCGAAACAAAATTAAGACAATTTTCGGTGTTAGTGAATGTTGTGATAGAGGCCCCATGCAAAGATCCCGCCCCATTAAGATTTTCCAACCTGAAAGTCTGTAATACCGAATACAATTTTTTCAGAATAGGAACAACCTTCTATATAGTGGAAAAGTTCCGACCGATTTAAGTAATTTCGAATGCACACCTCGTGGTGAAGGGTATAAAAAGTTCGTCCCAGCCCAACTTTACAACGTTTTTACTTGTTTTGTATTTTCAATATTCCAGACTTATAAAGTCCTGCGATTATATGCGATGTTTGTTGTAATATCTTTATGCCAATAATTATCAATATTAGACCACATTTAATTGGTTTTTCTTTTGCGGTTGATAACGGCAATAAAAGTATATTTACGTGTATCATAGAAGTTTACATGGAATATAATAACATGGTAGAAACATGCAAGTTCGTACAACATAACATTTTATAATATGGAACGTATCATAAAGTCATTTTTATATTTATAACTGCATTTGATAAGTGGTATGTTTTCTTATGGTAGAGAATGACGACGATTTTACTCCCTTCAATTCCATTTTCTTAATACAACATGTCTATAGAAATAAAGCAGCAAAACTTACTTGATTGTTGTGTCTTTTGTAATTACCTACATAAATATGTAAGTAAATTGTTAATGTAAAACACAAGGCCTATATAAGGTCGGACAGTAAGCACATTAGAGTATAAAGTTTGTTTTCAAATCATATTTTGAAATCTATACATACATACATACATACAAAATTATATATAAATTGTGCTGTGTTTTGGTTGTGTTTTTTATTTAAAGGAGAAATAATTAGTTTTCGCCTCGGCAAAACAAATGACGTTAAACTTAAGTTGTCTCTATGAATTCGCTTACTGGCCGACCTTATATAGCCCTTGGTAATTCAATTTTTTTTTTTCAACTTTTCAGTACACACAACGAATGCGCCCGAAGTTTTGGCTTGACGTATGAGTTTGTGAGTGTTTGAGTTGACATTGTTTGCGTATGTAAAAATTATAACTTTTTTATTAATCTTGATAAAATGCACAATAATTAAAATGCAAAACATACATAGTAAAGTGTAAATTGGAAGGAAAGAAGTTTTTATTTTTATTTATTTTATTTTTTTTTTTTTTGTTAAAAGATTGGCAACTTCCTTTGTAAGGGTCTGTATGTTAAAATCTGTGAACATAATTTTAAATGACAGAAAGATATGACAACAAATACCACTTTGACACAATATTAAACAATACGAACTAAAACTGAATAAATAAATTTACCAGTCAGTTGGTAACAACGTTGTATGACAGCAGTATGAAGATGTATTTACTTTCAGGGCATGTCATAACATTATGCGTAATATCATTAACCCTTTGTGGCCCAATGTTGCCCACGGGCAACAAAATGTTTTAAAGATTAAATTGAATACGCAGCTAGTAGATGGATATTCCAGACTTAATTTAGTACAAACCAGTAAGGAAAGTAGTAAAGTCGGGCTGGGCCGACTATATGATACCCTTCACCACTTTGGGTATATTCTACATATGTATCCAGCTTAGCAACATCATTTTAGACTTAATTCAGTACTTCAGTAGTGTTGGCGGTTTATTTGGGATACCATTTGAATTTTTTTTTTATAAAAAAATAACTGTTTATTAGTGGGGAATGTATGGCATTGATTGCCGAGGGGTAAGGCAGGGAAGACTATAGTTTCGGATCACGCCACTGATCCTCATCAGTTCCCTTAGTTTTTTGTTGGGATATTCTCCCCAGAAGCTATTGCTTCTATACAAAAAACCTTTCAAACCCAAATGTCTCTTGTAACAACGCGAAGTACTTAGCTGACCAACGTACCCTATACCAAAATTCGTGCAAATCGAAAGATATATAGGGTCTTTGGTACACCAATTACCTTAAATCGGATGAAAATATATATGGGAGCTATATCTAAATCTGGACCGATTGTCACGAAACTTTGCACACATCATTCTAGACATAATTCAGTACGCTATACCAAAAGATTTCCAGGGACTTTAGTGGACTATTTACCTAAAATCGGGCGAAGCTATATATGGGAGCTAAATCTAAATTTGTACTGATTGCCACGAAACTTTGCACACATCATTCTAAACTTAATTTAGTACGCTATGCCAAATTTCGTGCAAATCGAAAGACATATAGGGACTTTTGTACACAATTTACCTTAAATCGGACGAAAATATATATGGAAGCTATATCTGAATCTGAACCCATTTTCACGAAACTTAGCATACATCATTCTAGACCTCATTCATTACGCTGTGCCAAATTTCGTGCAAATCGAAAGATATATGGGGACTTTTGTACACAATTTACCTTAAATCGGACGAAGATATATATGGGAGCTATATCTAAATCTGAACCGATTTTCACGAAACTTGGCATACATCATTCTAGACCTTATTCATTACGCTATGCCAAATTTCGGACAGACGGACAGACGGACGGACATGCATAAATCGACTCAGAAAGTGATTCTATGCATATTCTCAAAAGGAACCATGGGTCTATCTCGATTATTTTTGCCTGTTACAAACATATGCACAAAGACATAATACCCTGTACCACAGTGTGGAGAAGGGTATAAAAATTTCGGCAAATCGAAAGATATATAAGGACTTTGCTGCACCTATATTGTGGCATGGCCTTTTTTTAGAATTGACATAGCATGTTTGGAGGACCATTGAAATGGAATAGGACGAAATTAACTGTGTACACAGATATTTGAACACATACCAATCTGGAATTTATGAAAAATTGAAAGTCAATGCTGCATTTACACAACATCGGAGGAAACTATATGGGAGCTATATCTAAATCTGAACCGATCCCAACAAAACTTCGCATACATCTGGACCTTATTATGTAGTCTGTTCGAAATTTTGTCTCAATCGCTCAAATATTGCCAGTATGGTGTACTATTTATATAAAATCAGACGAATCTAAATATGGGAGCTATCTAAATCTGAACCGATTTTCTCCAATATTAAAAGGATTCGTCCTTGGGTCAAATAAGTGACCTATGCCTATTTTCTTCCAAATCGTATCATAAATGCGACCTGTACTTTGCTCACAACAATACATGTACGGACGGACAGACATACATAAATCGACTCAGAAAGTGATTCTATGCATATTCTCAAGAGGAACCATGGGTCTACCTCGATTAGTATTGCCTGTTACAAACATATGCACAAAGTCATAATACCCTGTAGCACCGTGTGGGGAAGGGTATGGATATGCAATATGTAATATGAATTAAAAAAAAAACTTTAAGTGAATAGTGTGTATTTGAAATATAAATGTTTGAACATTTAGAATGAAGGATGTAACCGATGTGCAAAATAGTTATTTGTCGTACTAAGTGTCATTATCTGTACTGACAATAACAACCAGTTCAGCTAAACTCCTTCTCCTCATTTTCATGCTTTGTTGATAAAAATTATAGACATCATAATTTTTAAATTTTTGTCACTTTGCGAAAATTGCTGTTTTTAGGTTTCAAGGAAACGAAAATTAACACCATTACAGAAACTGCGATAAATTCAATAACTACTATACAACAATCGTCAGTTACCAATAAGGAAGACAGGAGAACACATGTGAAAAATAGTTATGTTTGTAACAAAAAAACTTAACACTTTTTTCATTATTTCTTTATTTTCTCTATAGGTTCATCATAGAATTAAACATTTATTTTTATTACCTTTTTTTGATTTCATTTTTTTTAATTTTTCGGGGGGATTATTTATCTGATTTTCAAAGAAGGTAGGGTAGTGTGTTTTTAGTATAACTTAGATTTACGGAGCTTATTGAATAATTAATTAAAATTTACCTATCACGTAAGGAAATTGACAAGTTTTTCATGTATGATGATCGTGTGTATCTGTAAAGAGAATAGAGAAAATAGAATAAAATATTATTAATGGATGATAATGATAATTACACTGTGCGACAAATTTGATTTTTTTTTTTTTTGATAATTACCAGGAAATTCCAACAGATTATGAAAGAGGGGCTAAAAAAAGAAGACACATGTATCGGCGTTTTGAAAGTTTACGTCGGGAGGTAACCAAAAAAAGGCGGGACAATATTCCCCCTTTTCAAGAATTTTCATAATTTTCGAATTATGATTTCTTGAAATCCTTGCATTTTACGTATATAGTGTCTTCGGCAATATTACTGATAAAATATCGAGGAATATTTTGTTATGCAACTTTAACCCTCAAACGACTCATTAAAGGGGTCTTTTCGGTCCCCTTTTCCAGGAATGATTGAAAACTCATTCAAAACGGTGTTAAAGCTGCGCAGACTAAAACTCAAAAATCAGCCTAAAAGTCAAAAATCTTAAAAAACAAGAACTCATTTTAGGGTTAATATCGTACTTATTACTAGTTTTTACCCATTTTTCCCACAAGATGTCGTTTTAGAAGGATAGTATAAGAGACTAAAATATACTCCATCAATTTTTAGCATAAGTCACTTTCTGTTTAAATATTATGACCATCTTTCCTGATATGCCTATCCATAAGGTGATGATTTGGATGGATATTTCTATAACACAGGAAGAATCTTCGTCTCGCCATGTAAGTGGTCTATTGGAGTCATGAGAAGACACACTGTTGCAGTTCGCAGGGTGCATTCGGTCAGGGTTGAAGGTTCCATTTCATTGTCAGCTCCCCAGAGCTACAGATTAGGGACTTGAGAACATTGTTCCGATTTATAGACGCTATCAAATATGTCCCTTAGAACTTTGGGGTATTTCTTGGTCGATATTGTGGACCCATCGAACTGCACATTCAAAGGTGGCCGCACCTCCGCTGTCCATGTATGTGGCTGTTGACTTAGTGGCAGATATTTCCATATTCATCGCCTGAAAAAATCAGCAAATGTCATCAATTTTAAACTGGCGTTTACGCATATATTTTACGATCCAACGTTTCAAATTTTGCTGGAGGATTGTTCGTTCGAAGTCTTCGAACTGTTTGGCGTAACTGACGGCATTGAATTTCATTGATAGGTCCAGCGCCGCCATAAATATCCTATCACACGACCTGTTCTGGTTAAGTCGTTCCGTTATATGTGTGGAAATGGCGTGAAAAGCTGTAGTTGTGCTGTGTTGCTTCCGGGATCCGAGTTGATGATCAGCAACTGAGTAGCATTCACGAATGCTATGTAGTAGCAATGCCTCAAGAGTCTTAGCCACTGGCGACAAAGTGATTGGCCTGTATGATTTTCCCTTGCTTGGCTTCAGTAGCGGGACCACCCTGTCCATTTTCCAGGCAACGGCAACTATTAGTGTGGATAACGACCAATCGAGATCTTAGTTTAGGTACTCTACACCTGGCTCATCAAGCTGCTTTAACATCATCATGGAGATTCCATCCAATCCGAGCGCCTTGGATGATTTTGCGCTTCTGATGGGACTTGGAACATACTCCAATGTAAATTATGGTGGTTTCATCACCACCTGATGAGATCGTAAACCGCGATAGTCTTCTGACACTTTCGAGGTGCTCTACAATCTGCCGGTTGAAACAACTCGCGCACCACCTCGGAGTTCTCTAAAGAGTAGTTTTTTTAACTCTTGAAAATTGGCTTTCCCATGGTTTAGTAAATAGTAAATCTAATGTTATTTTCATTTGAATTTTACTTTTCTTTTACTACACATAAATAACTTGACCTCTAATCTGGATGGGGTTATACCAGTTTAAACACAAATTTCAAATTTCATCGGATTAAAGTGGAAGTAATATTTGAATATATTTATCCATTCATATTAGACTTCAAGTTATTTTGAGTTTCACAGGTTATACAAAATTAATGAAAAATTTACTTTTATAAATTTTTGCTTCTGTTTTTCTTTTCATAACTATAGATGTGAATTGTGCAGATTATTAAAATGCCGGCTTTACCGACAACACTATTTACATATTTTACTTTCTATAATGAATTATTTCTATAAACATTAAAGGATGTTGGACGATAACACAAATGTTATAATAATGTTCAAATATAAAGCATTTGTTTACCGATTCTCACATAAGAAGCAAAAATTTCAAAAAGTATAAAGAAAATTAAACAAAGAAAAAAATAATTACTTATTAACAAAAATATAATTAAAGCAGGGATAAACTTTCAGTTTGATATTTAAGTTTTATGGTATAGGTATCTGAGGAGAAGCAACATGAATTTGTATTCACAACATCAATAATAACAACAAAACAACTTAAAGCCAATTTTCAATGAATTTTGAGCAAACAAAAATAAAAAATATCAAACTTTAATCAGAAAACCAAACGAATTAAAAAGTTAACAAACTAAATATTTGGTGCCAATTAATAAAGGACGATTTTGTATTACCCTTCATTTGCTTCTTCTCACTCTCTCTCACACACGCACACCCGTACACTTATGTTTTTGGCTGAGACTCAAACTCGGAAAAAACAAGATATTGATATGGAACCCCAGATTTGCTTTAAAGTTTTTACAAATGTGTTGACGTGTACTGTGGATAAATGGACACAATTCGCAATTTCTCCTTCTCTCTCAGAACGTGTGTGCATTGTTAATTAAAGGGCATGACTGGCGGCCCGTGAACGCGTTGTTATCGTGGTTGTTAATTGCGAATATCCACCATATCTCTATTTGTTATATGGTAGAGGCGGTAGTTGTGGTGGGAGGTATGATATGAGGTATAATATAATTAGGATATTGCGGGGAAATTTTTGTTAATGATATTCATGCAGTTGATGGCACAACATCTCCATCAAGTTTGTCGTCGATGACGAAGATGATGGTGATACTGAACCAAGGAATGTTAATGATGATGCTTTGTCGATACTCTTGTCGACTCATAATGAGAACATGAGGTTAATGACACAACTGATGGCTGAACATTTTGTGGTTCAGCGGATACGATTAGAGCGAATGGTAAAATGGAATTATAGTCTGTGAAAACTTTGTCTAAAACAGTAGAGAAATTTCTTTAGAAAACGTTCTCATTGTGACTCTACAGGGGATTTCAAATGTACGCACTTTCTCACGGCTACTGTCACATTGGAGAATTTTCAATAGAACATTTTTATAGAACACTAGCTGAACCCTTGGCGCTTCGCTGCCTCTACTAAAGTGATTAACATGGGAAAGTTCACGCAGAAAACTATTTGTATGATATAGGTATTATAGTAGCCGAATTCGAAGATTACAATTCGGCTATAGATATTTTGTAGTGTAATATCAGTAATTATATCGTAGCAGCTGGTTAATGTATAAGTTATTCGATTCAATAGATTAGAAATACATTTTTAAATAATCATTGATAAACAACGGTGATATTAAAAACAAATTTGGCTTGACTTATCTCAATAGGATTATACACTCATATATTTTCTCCAATATTCACATGTTTTTCATTAATCGTTCAAAGACCAATATAATCATTCATTTCCATTACCACTAACCTTTATGTATGTAGTCTTATCTGATTCCCCATTATATGGGTGGGAACCCTTCTTCGCTCCGATTGATATCGCTTAGATCCCTGCTGTATAATTCCTGTTAACATTTTCCAAATAATACATTATCACATTATAATATTTTCCGAGTCTAGATTTATTCTTGGTATTAACTGTACACACCTTAGTATTTTTAAGAAAACCAAGATAAAGTCCGAAGATAGAATTTGTTACAATTGAGTTAGTCGTTTCCTCTATACATCTTCGAAATAATAGTATTTACACCATCCACCATAGTATGGAGTGTATATTAATTTTGTCATTCCGTTTGTAACTCATCGAAATATTCATTTCCGACCCTATAAAGTATATATATTCTTGATCAGGGTAAAATTATAAGACGATATAGCGATGTCCGTCCGTCCTTCCGTCTGTTGTAATCACGCTATCTTCTAAAGGAATTGAGATAGGGTGCTAAAATTTTGCATAGGTTTGTCTTTTGTCTGCAGGCAGGTCAAGTTCGATGATGGGATATATGGGTCTACTTTTAGGCATAGTACACCTATAACAGTACCCCCCAATTTTCGGTATTCTGGGGTTCTTGAGCGCGTTTTTCCACTAAGAACCAAAAAATATTGTTTTCTCGCATTATCCTACACCATCGTTAGCTATTGAATAGTTCTACGACTTTTAAGGATTTATAACCGAAATTCGTTCACAAATTTAGAGCTTTTCCGTTTTCATACTATTTTCTATAAAATTCATGCTAAGAACCATTGCAAATAAATGTGATGAATAAATAAAAATTGTGTGATTTTATTCTTAAACGTTATAGAATTTGAACTACCTGGATTAAAAAATCACATCATCATATTGGGGAGGCATATACACGGTTCTTTATGGATATGAGCATATGATATTTAAAAGCTTTCAAAATATTCACCCTTTGTAAGGGTGGAGCTAGAAGGAGTGGACCGATAATTCCCATCTTGGAACATTATACAAGTTTAGTTAAAATATTAGGGTGTCCAAGTTTGGTTCAAATCCGATGTTCCCAATTAATATTCACAAAATTTAGACCATTTTGTGGGGGAGGTACCAGAAGGAGTGAACCGATATTCCCCTTATTCGAACTAGATTTAAGTTTGAAAGAAATATTACTATGCGCACGGCATGGACCAAATCGGACATTCCATTCGCTTTATATTAGATTTATGAATATTCAATATGGTGGCACTTTGTGTAAGAGGTACCAGAAGAAGACGACTGATAGCATTAGTAAAAATATTGCGTTGTGCAAAGTTTGGATGAAATTGGCTATTGCGTTCGCTTCATATGAGATTTACCAGTTTTCGAAATATTGACCCTTTGTAGGGGAGACACTAGAAGGAGTGGACAAATGAGTCCCATCTTTCAACATTATACAGGTTTCGATAAAATATTAGGTTTTGCTGAGTTAAATAGTCAGTTCGATTTATATTATAAAATTAATTTTCATCAAAATGTTGACCATTTTGTGGGATAGCTTGATTTAAGTTTGGAGGAAATTTTGAAGGAAATCAGTTACTCTCTTTGAGAGTTATCTTGCACATCAGCCAGCCTGACAGACACGCAGACGGACGGGTGGATATTTGTAAATGAGTCCAATTTGTCAGAAACGGATTTGGTCCAAAGAACCATGGAGTATAAAACCAATATTTCGATGAGGTACATTTTTGCCGTAGCAAAGTATATATACCCTCATTAGCCGTAAGGCGGAGGTTATAATAAAAACATTTTTTCTTAATCTATGCATCAAAAATTCGAGTACTCAAATATATTTCGAAATTCAATTGAAGTTGCACTAAACAAATTAACAATTTTGCAAAATGTATGCAATTTTTTCTTAATGATATAATGATACGAAAAATCCAATCTATATATAAAATAGAAAAAAAAATTGTTTGTATGTTACCGATAGACGCCAAAACCGCTGAACAGATCATAATGAGATTAACACTGTCGGGTCATGCCATGAAAGTAACATAGGCTATATACAATTTTTAAAATTCCGCGTGGATGCGGAGTTATAGCATCACTAGTAAACATACCTCAAATTTTCTGAACATGTAATATACGTTTATCTTAAGAACGGCTACAGATAATGCCTTCAAAATGTATCTGTATATCGTAGGTGTGAATACACATTATTCATAAAAATATGAATAAATAATAAAAATAAAATAAATAATAATAAATAAAAAATATGAATAAATAATCTACATGTAGGAAATAAAAAATGTTTTGTTTCTAGATTCAAAAACCGTTGAACATATTTTACTGAGATTTTTACCGCACATCATGTCATCCGAGGGAAATAATATAGGCTATATAAATTTCCAAAATTTCGCGTGGATGTGGAGTTATCGCATCGAAAGTAATTATACATCTGAACTAATATTCATTTTCTATGCATATATTTGAATATCTTAAATAAATCGGCTCATACAAGTTTGTATGATACGCAGATAATTACATACTAATCTTAAGTGACCAGGAATTAACAAGATTGGTCCAAATTGATAATGTTCTACTCATCATTTTTGGCCCTTTTATGTTATTATCAGTAATGATAAAAACCACCAGTTCAGTAATTCCGCTAACGAAAATTACTATAAATATAGGGTATCCCCAATTTTCGGTATTTTGGGGTTCTTGAGCGTGTTTTTCAACCAAATTCGCTGCAATTTGGTATTTTTAGTCGTATATTTTAACAAATCTACCAACAAAAATTTGTAATACTCGCCCCTTTTTGGGGTCGTTCCTATATAACCCCCTTCTTATACCCTTCACCATAGTATGGAGGGTATATTAATTTTGTCATTCCGTTTGTAACTCACCGAAATATTCTTTTCCGACTCTATAAAGTATATACATTCTTGATCAGGGTAAAATTTTAAGACGATCTAGTCATGTCTGTCCGTTCGTCTGTGGTGATCACGCTATTTTCTGAAGGAATTGAGATAGGGTGCTAAAATTTTGCATAGGTTTGTCTTTTGTCTGCAGGCAGGTCAAGTTCAAAGATGGGATATATCGGTCCACGTTTAGGCATAGCACCCATATAACAGTACCCCCCATTTTTTTACCAAACATTGTTAATATTCGCCCCCCTTTTTGGGGTCGTCCCCAGGGTATTATGTCTTTGTGCAAATGTAAACGAGATAGACACATGAAGATAGACACAAAAGGAAACGAGATAGACACATGATCCCATTTCAGAATATGCATAGAATCACTGTCTGAGTCGATCTATGCATGTCCGTCTGTCTGTAGATGTTAAATTGTAAACAAAGTACAGGTCGCATTTATAATCCGATTTGGAGGAAGTTTGGCACAAGTCACTTATTTGGCCCAAGGACGAACCTAATTGAAATTCGGAAAAATCGGTTCAGATTTAGAAATAGCTCCCCTTATATAGTTTCGCCCGATTTTGGGTAAATGGTGCACCAAAGTCTCTGAAAATCAGTCGATTTGCACGAACATTGGCATACGTGCTGATTAAGTCTAGAGTTATGTCTGTTAAGTTTCGTGAACATCGGTTCAGATTTAAATATAGCTCCCATATACAGTGGTGGTCACAGGATTTTTATCAACCCTCGATTCGTTCGAAGTATTTTTGAAAAATTTTCAATTCAGAACACTTCGATATACTGCACTTAAGAGATTTAGTGTGAAAATAGAAAATTATTGCATGCAATTGATCCATAAATAACGGTTTTTATGAAAATACATCGACTTTGAAGTGGCCATTTTTTGATTTTTTATTTCAAATATTTATTTATTTTGAGAATTATTTATTGCTTTCTACTAATTCCAGCAATTTCTGGTGCATTCGGGCCTTTATTTTCTATAATAAGGGTGATTATCTGAAGGTAAGGTGTACTGTACACATTTTTGGCAATTTTGATAGATTTTACAGATTTTAAAAAAAAAAAATTATCTTTAAATGATTTTATCGGTGCTTAGTTTACATAATTTAACTAAATTAAAGAGCTTTTCTAAAAATTTTTTCAAAAAATGCAGTAAAGTAAAAAATCCCACACAATGTTTTAATTGTATGGCCACTTTTCATAAAAACCGTTATTTATGGAAAAATTACATGCAATTTTCTATTTTCACACTAAATCTCTTAAGTGCAGTATATCAAAGTGTTCTGAATTAAAAAAATTTCAAAAATACTTCAAACGAATCGAGGGCTGATCAAAAAATGTTTACCACAGTAAATGTTTTAATTCTGTGACCACCACTGTATATGTTCGCCAGATTTTAGATTAATGGTCCACCAAAGTCCCTCCAAGTCATTCGATTTGCACGAATTTTGGTATAGCGTACTGATTTAATTTTAGAGTGATGTCTGTTAAGTTTCGTGAAAATCGATTCAGATTTAGATATAGCTTCCATATATAGTTTCGCCCGATTTTAGGTAAATGGTGCCCCAAAATCCCTATATATTTTTCGATTTGCACGAATTTTGCATAGCGTACTGAATTAAGTCTAGAATGATTACACAAAGTTCAGATTTAAATATAGCTCCCACATATATTTTAAGCAGTACATCATGCCAATAAGCGCGTGTCAAGTTTTCTTTAAATTGATTTACAAAATTTAACATAGGTTTACATATAGATAAAGATCATAAATTATAGATCACATATTCATGTCAATGTTTCTTCAAAAAGGCGACGTCTGTTAGGATACAGAATATACCCAAAGTGGTGAAGGGTATCATATAGTCGGCCCAGTCCGACTTTACTACTTTCCTTACTGGTTTATATTAAAATAGTAATATGATTTGTTCAGTGTTTGGGTTTGGTTTTTTGGAAGAAATAATAAGATGGGCAATGTTTGGATGAAATCAAAATTTTTGAAACAAATTTGGTCCAAAGAAACATGGGGTCTATGACCAATATTTATAACCATTATCGGTTTGTAGAA